>NC_142192.1:9992500-10292500 GCF_026936395.1 Plectropomus leopardus | reverse complement strand
CCAGCACCGCATGAACATACTGTAAACATGTCAGCTATTTTAAAAAAAATGGACTTGTCTTGGCATTCACAGTTTCTCTCGAGTAAAAATACATGGAGTGAATGTAATTATCTTCAAGAATGAAATAAAACAAACTGGGACAATTTTGTGATTTGTGAATTTTTCCCTAGTCTAGCCTTTTGTATTGTTACATGTAAGGATTTTGTCTGTTATTTTCTGTTTCGTCTAGCTCTGTGAACAATGTTGTCCGCCTTTGTGTTGAGACGAAAATTAGGTGACTGGGAGCTGCATGTGGACTTTTCAGTCGCTAGGTGGCAAGGGTGTAGGTTTTGTTTCATTACTGGGGGGGACACATATTAAAGGGGGGGTTCAGGGTTCTCCCACAGGACATTTTGAGCATCAAACCTAATTTTCCGCATTCTGGCAAATTTCATGCACTAATTTGTCCCTTTTCTGCATGACTTGATGGTGGAAATGTATTAAATTAGAAATGGTCAACATGTTCTCATCCCAAGTCATCACATATTGCTGCTTTGCAGTGGACTTACACTTCTAAATATTACGCTCTAGGTATCCTTCCACATCTGCTGTTTATGTTTGAGGATGCTGCTACTGTGATGTAAACACAAGCGCATGGTGGGATTACCCTGCAGGTGGTTATTTTTAGGCAACAACAGCACATAGCATGCTGGCACAGATGGTTAGGTTTAGAGAAAAAAAAGGCACATGGTAAGGTGGAGAAAAAAACACCAAAGCACATCACACTCAGACGGGAAGTGATCACTGGATTCCCACATTAAAGTCCAGGGTTTGTTGGACCTATTCACCACCATAATTGGGTCCGAGAGGGAAACTTTAGCTCTGTCGGATATATATATATATATATATATCCTGCAGCCTTTACAAGTAAATGTCAGCATAATAATAATGAGGAAATACTGCTACAGAAGACTGAAGTCTTGGCTCTCTGCTGCAAAAAGAATGAAAGGTCTAGCTATTGTGGTTCTTTTTTAATTTACTAAAACAGGATCATTCAAACACTGATCTCCCACTCCCATCAGTGGGATGCCCATTTGTAAAGGGTTAAAACAAAATGCTACGTGCATGATTTTATTTGCGACAAATGTAATTATATCTAAATACTGAGGGGGACGTATCCCCTGCATCCCCCCATGAAATCTACGGCCATGATAGTCGCCATAGCAGCCATCAGCCAAATGATCTGTACTTGTAAATTCATAGAAAAGCATGCGCAGATGTTCCCCTAACCTTACAAATTGATCTTCATCATGAGCTTGCCTTTATTTCTGCAGCATCTTCAAAGTGTGCCCTGAGTTTGAGGCCTCGGAACGCCGAACAAAAAGTCCAGAAAGCAGCCCAACGGCAAACAAACAGAGAGAGAGAGAGGGGAGGAGGGGGGAGTGAGGTGAGGGCTGTGGGAGCTGAGTGGGGTGAAGGGAGCAGGGGCATGTTTACCTCTGTTCCCTTGGGACTCCGCTTTAAGGATGGGGTGGGGGTTAGCCGAGGGAAAAGGGGTGGGGGAGTTTTTGGAAGAACTTTAGGAGGGGGTTAAAATTAGATATGAGGAGTTGTTTAGTCCTCCACTGCCCTCTTTCTTTGCACATTTGTCAGAAGGCCCAAGAAAACCTGAGAAAAAAGATGCACTTTAACCTTATCAACTGCAAACCATCCTGCGCTTGTCCACTTCCTCAGACGCATTTCCTCTCTTTTTTAAACTCACACACTTTATACGATTTTCATATAGAGGTTTGGGGGCACTGTACATGGAACGTTGGCAGTATTTTGGCTCTATAGTGCTATAGAATAAATAGTACATGAGGGATTAGTAAAAATATTAATGTCTGGAAGCACGTGCATCCCTGCTGGTTACAGGTCAGTTTCTTTCTTCTCTGCCTTTTCTCAGCCTCTCTTAAAAACAGGAGTCAAATTTTAATAAATTCATTTAATTAATTTTGTTTTTTATAAACCTGTCTTGAAGAGAAAGTATCTGCTGCTTAAAATGTATCCTCAGGAATCCATTCTTTAAAAGTAGGTTTTGTCAACCAAGGTCTTCTCTTCCTTTTCTGCTGTTCACTTTGTAAGTTTTCAAATGTTCTGCATCTTAACCCTTTAACACCTGGATCAGTTTTCTTGTGCTGTGTTCAGACACCATTCACAAGCATTTAAACCTAAGAAATTTGGTTTGATTACTTTTAAGTACATGGGGGAAAATGCAATGAGCAACTTGACAAGAAAAGTCCTGCAAATTGAAAAAGAAAAAAACCTTCTCAAATGTGACAAGAAAATGGCCTTAAAATTAGCTGGGAGGAATAATAGATATAGAAATGTCCAGAAAGCTATGTTTATAAATCTTGTAGTTCCAAATTATGTACAGAATATTATATACAGAATAAATTTTTTTGTTTTGTTTTGTTTTGTTTATTCTAAGGTATTTTTCTTGTAACATTTTTTGGGCCATTTCTTTTTAAGATGCTCATTGTTTTCTCCTCATGGTTTTGAAAGAATTGAAGCCAATTTGCTCAGATTTCAAAGGGCTTACATGGCTCTAAAGTGATCTTGTTAAAAAAAGGCTGAAAAATATTAATAAACACTGGAAAATGAGCTGATCGTTTGTCACACTCTAGTTGTTAATTCGACTTTTTCCCACATTAATTTCAGTCATATAAACACCAGTGTAAATAAAACAAGCAAACCACTTTAAAGCCCTGCCCACACCTCTGATAACCCCCCACTCACACACACTCCCTGCAACTCCTCACCCTTTAAACTCTCTCTCCCTCACTACGCACACACACTCACACACCAGAGACCCCCACCAACAAAGAGAGGGGGGCAACAGAGGAGCGAGAGAGGCGAAGAAAGGGAGAAGAAGGAAAATGCACGCTTGACTAATTCTTGTATTCTTGTGTGTGTGTGTGTGTGTGTGTGTGTGTGTACGTGTGTGTACGTGTGTGCGTACGTGTGCATGTGTGTGAGAACTGGCACACTCTAACCTTGACATTTTAGCATCATGGGGGCGATGAATGAAAATGACCACAATACACTTGGGAAGGAGGGAGTGCGGAGGAGGGACGGGGGGGAGAAGACGATAAGGAGGGCGAGCGAGGTTTAAATGGTGATGGAGGCGCAGAGAGAGAAAGATCTGTTTATTCATATATATATTTATGTGTATCTGTCTGTGTGTGTGAGGGCTAAAATAGTGTGTGTTTGTGTACAGTTCTGAATGTGTCACTATGTGTGTGTCCGCAGTCAGCAGCAGCAGGGAGGGAATGAGATCTCTGCTCTAAACAGCCTGCCGGTTATTTAAAGGCCTTGGGGCCTGTGCTAGATTGATGTTGTTTTCTTTCAATCAAGGAGCCGTGTGGGACGCGCTCACGCTGCACACTGCTCACATAAACACTCTTTACTGCTAGAGTAGGGAGGAAGACAGGCCTAGACAATGTGTCTGCATCTGACTGTCTCCTCCATGTCCGTCTCTGTCCGTGTGTCTCTCTCTGAAGGCCTGATGGGAACTTTGCACAAACTTATCGTAACCTTTATGTCAGAAAAATGCTTCTCAGGGCTTTAGATATTTAAAAAGAGTTTATAAAAGATTTATTTTTCTACAATTTCAAAATTATGCTAACTCTGATTTCAAGATTTAAACCCAAACCATAACTACTGTTATTATCTATCTGTTTTAATCATTATAGAATATACATTATTTGTTATTCTTATGAACCACTTATTTGCAGAATTTTTCATGTAAAAAAAGTCATCAATTCCTGAGCATGTTATGATGACAACAATATATAAAAAGCTTTTTAAAAGTGTTTGATTTCTACTGGCTTATCAGTTTTAAACACAATACATCTAAGTTACAGCTGTTTTTTCTGATATTCTGCTTTGTTATAAAAAAAAACATAACTATAACTTGAGACCTGTTTTTTACTTCTTCACTTTTAAAGGTTTATACTTAAAGTATTTCAAACCTTTGAAGCTTGAGCAATTGCTACAATTCAAGAAATTAGTAGATCTACAATTTTTTTTTTAAAGAATTTAAAAAGGCCAGGGAAAAACTAGATTTATAACTGCAATATTAACATATGTTAAATTATGTCAAACAGTTTAACGATTTTTTTTGGATTTTTTTTAAAACTTTTTTTTCTACTAGTTTCTGGTAATTTCCTTATACGTTTTATACATTCCTTGCTAATTTTGGGGTCATTTGTCCTTTTATTGCTTATTGCCTTCTTCCTATATTTTTTGAAAGGACTCGAGCCAATTTGCACAGGTTTCAAAGGGCGCAATATATTAAATGTTCTTCTCAGGTGACCTCTTTTAAAAAAAAAATACACACATGATAATGATCAGTTTGCTGATAAATACACCAGTGGTAGTTAAGAGTAACAAATGGAGACAATGATGTTATTGCATTTGTGTTTGTTTAAACACATACAGCAGCCTGCTTTCTCACTCACTCGCTCTCTCTCTCACTACACACACACACACACACACACACACACACACACACACACACACACACAGTAAGAGAAGTTTGTCTTAAGGTAGAAATCATTCTCCAGACTAGACTGTGTCCTCAAGGCTTATACTGAGTAAAAACAAAACAGAGTGAGTTTATGAAATGTCTTGAGGTCTGTCAGAAACAGACACATTAATTTTCCACCACTAGATAGTCTGTGAATATATTGTGAATTATAATTCCCTTTAATTTCCCCAGGCTGTCCCAAGTATTCAAAGACAAATTGTACGTATCAAGCCTTCGAGGCAACAAAGAAGCACAAAATCTCACTTGCTTTTCCCATAAGTGAAAGATTCATTCTTGCACTTTTAAAAGAAACATAATCAATACATTACACGTCACACACACAAATGCTCCAAACCAGCTACCCTGATATTTTATACCAAAAGATAGATACCAAAGGGACATTGGAGGTAAAACATTAAACACTGGAGAGTCTGGCTCGCTCTGGATGGGGCTCTGACTCACCGCTGTTCAGAAGACAAACAATTTCCGCTCCTGTGGGCAGAGAAGTGTCCAAATCTACGACCTGAATTTCAAAAAGTGTCCTCGCACGGAAAGTCTTTGGAAAGAAAACCTTTAGATATATGAAAAGCAATGTATTTAAACTGTTGTAAAGGGCAAAAAGGAAACTCAGCATACTGTGGTTGAATCCAATACAGTTGAAATAAAAGAATGAATGGAAAACTTTCCACTAGTGGCCATTTGAAAACTCCAAATGTAGTGAAATTAACGGAATTTTTCAACTTTTCTGCAGAAGTACAGGATATTTTGATATACTGATATGTTTCTTGAGACAATTTTGAATTGCATATTAAAAAGATGTTCAGGCTTACAGAAGTTTGGGAGCTTTTGATTGATTAACAGCTGCATCTGCCTATAACCACCAGCCGTGGTGGTTGCCACTTGCTTACCCAACTTTATCCAAATTTAGTTTTTATGACTTCAATAACTGACAACATGGAAGCAATGTCAACCCAAACTTGTGGGTTACATTTGAGACACAATATCCATGTTTTTCTAAAATCAGTCAATCAAGTCATAGCGTATAATGTCGCTGTCCAAGGAAAACTACGAATCTCCAGATATGATTTTGAGATTTTGAAATAAAGTGAAGGATGACACAATATTCTAATCCCTGAGAAAACTGTTACACTTTTCAAGCTGAATAAAATATTTTTTTAAAAAATAAAGAAAGGTCTGCACATTGTAGCCTGCCTAGGTGCAGTTTATTAGCAGGTCCACAAGTGATGTTTTCAAGCTAATGCTCTTCTCCAGACTTAGCTGTAAGCCTTAGATGCCATCATCAAATACGCATGATGATCCCAGTGAACAAAACCCTGCAGAAATCAAGTCATATGATATAGGCTTCAAATGCAGGACAGACAGCAAATTTACAGGACAGTGACGACGTATAGGCTATGTGTGGTGCATATTTAACCCTTTGAAACCTGAACAAACTGACGTGATTTCTTTCAAAAACATGGCAAGAAGGCAATCAGCAATGAAAGAAGAAATGACCAAAAAATTAGCAAGATATTAGTAAAAAGTATAAGAAAATCACCTGAAAATTATAAATAAATATATGAATGAATAAAATAAAATAAAATCATTAAATACATACATAATTTTAAAAAAAGGTTTTTTTTAAAAACACAGAAATTACCTGGAAAAAATGCTTAAAAAAATTATAATTTTGTAACATAATTTCAAAAATTATGACAACCATAAATATAGTTATTTTTTTCCCAAAACATTTTTCCCTAGCTTTTAACCCTAACCCTTCCAAATCTACTAATTTCTTGCAAGTTGTGAACATTTATTACCAAGTTACTGATTACCTTTATCACGTGATTTTGAAAGAAATCGCACCAATATGCTCAGGGTTCAAAGGAGTTCAAAGGTTTAAATATTTGTGAAAGACATCTGAAAGCTCTCTATATATACAGCACATAACCCAGTAAACTTGGTTTACTGCAGTTGCTAAAACTTTGAAATATTGATTTCATTAAACTTGCTGTTTTGAAGTTGGAACAACTTCACAAAATCAAGTAAATATAATTAAATTTTACGTAAACTTTACATCTGGATCTAAAGTAAACATATATTAAGATTAATACTTATATTTACTTACATTTTTCAAGGCAATCGGTTTCTTAGATTTTTTTCTTAGAGAAAAATCAACTTGTCAGATTTTACAGTGTATTATCCCCACCATCTTTTGCATCTCCATGGCGACTATACCAACACACACATCCACACAAAGTCACACATAGTCTCTAAAGAGCATAAAAGGAAGTGTGTATAATCTACTTGTGAGCTCTCTGCTCTTGAATTCGCTGCTGAGTCTTGCCCATTGTAATTTCCAGCCAATTAGGTAGCTATGGTGCAGAGGCCAATGAGACCTGTTACTATTATCAAACAGCTTACCTTTTTATAGACCTGCATGTTATAGCTACAGCCAGTGGAAATCCAGAGGAAATTATTATAGCGGAGGAAAATAACTGGAACAAATTATGGGATGTGTTGGATGAAATGGCTCGGATGGAAGAAAAAGGGCCGACAAGCGCACACATACACACACAAACACCTCCGTCACAGCAGTAGTCTCTGTGCCTTTTTCTTTCGCATCGACCAGAGCTATTGATGTACCGAATGTTGGAAGGCTGAGTCAATAAACAAGAAGAAAAGCTTTTTGAGGAGAGAGTGACTGAAAGGAAGAGTGTATCCACATGCAGTCTGTCTCTCTGTGCATCTGTACGTGTGTATGTGCATTCATGTGTCTACCTGCAAATCCCTCTAACTAAAGTGGCTTTGTCCGTGCACTGTCTCTTTGCCTCTATCTCCTGTCCTCTCGTCTCCCCTCTCCTCTCTCCAGACTCACTGAGCTGAGTCGTTAATGTTTAATGCTCACTCAGGAAGCAGACACGCTCAGCAAGGCTCACACGCACGCACACACGCCCCTCCTGCATCCCCCTAGCGACGCCATCCTCATTACCAGCCTGAGATTTGACCTTTCACCCCTGGACCAGATGGCTGATGTTTTCATTCTGGAGGGAGAAGAAATGAACCAGGAGTGGCTCCACATCACGTCACAAGCAGGGAAGGAGTGTGTTGAAGGATGACGGAGGTGTTTGTCTATCAGCAGGGGGATTAGATAAAACTATTGCTGAATCAGGCAGGACTATTGTGCATTAATCTTTTTTTTTAAAGAAAACTGGGTTCCCAGGAGTTTTCGGGCCCACAGAAACATATTGATACTGATGAGAGGAAACTGTTTGTTCACCAGCAGAGCAGATTCTGTGCCTGCCTTTTACACGTTAATAAGGATTTATATAACGACATTTTAAGGTGAATTCTTCATGGATTTGGACTTAAGTACCAGTATATAAGCGCCCTATACACACTCTCATTTCTTCCACCAGCCTGTAGACTTTGCTGACTCCAGAAACTGTGACAAAGTCCAGATCAGGCTGCAGGTCTTTGCCACTTCACACATCAAAAGATTCCACAAATCACACAGCGTGGACGAGACGCAACGTCCGCACGGGATTGAAGCTAAGCAGGCGGTGGTGTGTGAGAGGTGGCATTGTGTGAAAGTATGCGTGTGTGTGAGAAAGAGATCGAGAGAATGAGTGAAAGCAGCAGAGAATTCACAGAGCTAGTGTACGTGCCTTAGCGCATGTTCGCGTGTAGCTGCCAGTATGACAATGGCACCCTCCGGTGGTGGCATGATCCATAGTTTTATATGTGCATGTTAGAGTGTGTGTGTGTGTGTGTGTGTGTGTGTGCGCGCGTGCGCGCATCTCATGCCATGTCAATAAGAAGGTCAATATAATGTCTCAATTTGCTTTTGAGGCCTGCAGCTGTAATGGTCTCAAACTAATGGAAACAAAGATCACAGTGACTGACACTAAACACAGACCTCTGACAAAGTACAGACTCAGCGAGCACAACATGGCCATCAAGACAGGCCGATACAAACAATCATGGCTCCCCGAAGAGGACCGCCTCTGCCAGCTGTGCAAGGAAGACAAAGTCTAGACAGAGCTGGACTTTCTAACAGAATGCACAAAACTCCAGCCAGTCTGAACAGAATATTTCCCCAAATTCAAAGACAAACATTGATTTTGACCTCATAACTAACACCAACAAATTGCCAACCCTGCAGGGAGAGCACACAGAGAGCTGCAGTCGAGCAGCAGACTATGTCTTTACCTGGAGCGGCGTGTAGTATATGCATACTTTTGAGACTTTTAGTGGTGAACTAGCATATTGAACTCCCAACTCTGTCCAATACACTCTGCTTGACTTCATCACAACACACACTATGGCAGAGATACTCAATTTGCTTCACATGGGGGCCACTCACAGCAACCCCATACAAGTTTCTAGGATTTGAGGACATTTCTAGGATTTAAAGGATATTTCTAGGATTTTACTATGTTTCTAGGATTTTGGATGTTTCTAGGGTTTTAGGATATTTTTAGAATTTTAACACTTTCTAGGATTTTAGGATGTTTCCAGGGTTTTAGGATGTTTATTGGATTTTTTAGAAATTTTAAGACATTTTTCGGATTTTCGGACATTTGTAGGATTGTAGGATGTTATTAGGATTTCAGAATGTTTGAAATGGAGTAAAGTTTTGGGCTAATCCTTGTAAAATGGCCTCAAGACAGTTGATAACTGCAACTAAACTGCCAGTGTCACCAATAATTGTTAGTACTTATAGCTGGATGTCATCAGCATGAAAATAGAAATTTACGTCATATTTGCAGATAATGTTCCTCAGAGGAAGCAAATGTGGGGAAAATTGACCTAAAATGGACCTTTTAGGCACACTGCATGTTTTTTGAAAATGCAACAGAAAAGGTTTTATGGTCAAGGTAGGATTTCACCCACTTTTCTTTTCTTTTTTCATTTAGCTAGCATGCTTGTACAAGACAAGGTACAAAGACGTACAACCCCAGCCGCAGTAGATCAAAAAGAAGCTGTTAAGAAAAAAGTCACAATTTGTGGTTTCCAGGTTGCATGGTGCAGAAAGCGAGACAGAAGTGCAATGAAAATTAGATTTTTCCAAAGAAAATTTAGGTTAAGGTCCAGTTAACTGCTAACGTGAAGCAGTCCTCAGCATCACATGTATAGATATTTCTTTTACTTTTTTATCTAATGGCAGCAGATGTGTGGTCAGCACCACTTAGCCAAGTCGCCCCCATAACAGAGGTGAAAGCCGTTGAGAGCTTCTGCCAACAGCACTGCATGTGTTCACTTGACTGTCTTTCTTTCTGCCTCCTCCACAGACTTTCACCATCCTTTTCTACCTCATTTTTTCCTCCTCCTCCCTCCCTGCGTCTCATGCACAGACATATACTACACAGCAGGAGAGAAAGACACAGTGATGGAAATAGAAAAAAAAAAAGATTACTTTTCCATTTTGCAACTTGTACGGTGCCTGTATTTCATTTTGTCCACCAGAGTAGACGAGTCAGAGGGCAGGGAGGCTTGAGATGGTGTGTCATGACTCAGTGTGATCCGGAGGAAAGGCTGTGGCTCTGCTTATGTTAAAACACAACCACAATGTCGGCTCAATATGACCTGAGTGCTGAGATCACCCGGAGATGCATATGAAGGCAGCATTTGTGTGTGTGTGTGTGTGTGTGTGTGTGTGTGTGTGTGTGTGTGTGTGTGTGTGTGTGCCCTCGTTTCTCTTTAATCAGAGAGTGAGTGGAGCAGAACAGAGCGGAGGGTTGAATCTGGGGCCTTTCTGCCGGTCTGGCTGAGTCTAGGCTGGCACTGCTGCTGTCTAAATACCCTCGAATAACCAGCTCCGGATGTTTCTCTGCCTCTACGCAGAGGATGGATTACTGCAAGTATCTTTTCATCTCACTGTAATCTTCTCCTCTCACATTACCACCAGAGGACCACCTGAATTCAGACATATGGAGCTGGATTAAAACCACACATTGCAATGAGTTCTGAGTATAAAGTGACTGTCTGCTGCGCTCCTCATTACACACAAGATCTTATAAGAGGGGAAGAGGGAGAGTTGCCATTTGAATGAAATGATTAAGTCAGACTCCCTGATTTTTTTTTCCATTTTTACCTCTCTTTCTCCTTTATTCATTCAATGTCTTTTCATTCTTTGCTATATCATTAATTTTCTTTTCTCCCTTCGCAACATCTTGCTCTAATTGCTTCTAGATGTTTATTTCCCGTCTCTTTTTTGTCCTTGTCTTTGTCTTTTATTGCAGCACAACAAAGCAAGTAGAGATGAATTCATTCCACAAGTGCAGATTTAAGGGAGAACGCAGGGGACAATAATCAGAACAAGTGCATTTCTAAAGTAGCAAAATTTACAGCATAACATTCACACCATGAATTAATGCTGAAAAGGCACAAAACTGGAGTGTGAAAGTTCACCAGAGTGTGCATTATTAACCGTTTGAGGCTTGAAATTTTGAAAACCCCTCGTTTTATACGTGTCCCCCTCAACATAGAGAAAAAACCTAAGCCCTTCATCATTCACTCCCTTGTGTAAACCCACTGATACTGGATCAGTGTTTATTCAAAACAAATCCATTCATATAAAAGGATTTGAATTGTGTAAAGCACTGTTTCACCAAGCTTCAGTAGACCCCACACTGCAGACATTTTTTTTGTTTCAGATCACAGAGTATACATTCAGATATATTAAAAAATAAATAATGCCACATGCACCTACTTAACAATCATCCCTCCAAAAACTGTTATATTGCACCTATGTAAACAATTTTACATTTTCTACCTCTTCTTAACTCTGCTGAGTTCCTAAATCAGCTTTCCTTTGTCTTATCTCACATCTTCATAATCAATCTTGCTTCTCCTGTCTCTTTTCTTAAAACCATCTGTCTCCCAGCTCCAGATACAAACAGCTTTTTCTCAGTGATTTCTTTTTTGTATGTTTCATTAATTGCTGAGTGCAGTCCAAAAGACCATTTTCTATCTCTGCACACGTGTGCATGTATGTTGTAATGTCAAAATCTTTAATATTGTAAGTCATGAGTCAGACATATTTAGGTTGTTAGTGAGGAAACATGCTTTGTAATTGTCCCGTCAGCAGTCTCAGTACCTGACAAAGCCTTCTGCATCTCAAGAATATCTATTGTATGCACTTTTTGTGAGTATGTGCTGACCTCTGCTGGTCATATGTAGAACTATTGCATTAGGGAGGAGATAAAAAGACAATTGAGAAAGGTAACTGAAGGCGTTTTTCGTGGACAGCATTTTGATATGTCACACGCACCACACAGGTGTAAATTACACAATTAATGGAGGCTGAATTCCATTTCACTGCTTTGGTTTAAGGAATTTCAGATCAGCAGACTGAAGCTTTTAAGAGCCTCCTAAAAACTCACTTTTATAAGAAAGCCTTCCCTTAAAAGTCTTATTTGATGGTGTTACATTTTTATTATTATTATTGTCATTACATTTTATAGTGGTCCTGTTTTAGTTTTGCCATGTGACTATTTTATGCACTTCCATATACTTTGCAAGTGTTTGTTCCTTTATTGGCATTCAACCTGTTTTATATGACAATCCTCTCTTGTATTAGCCCTTACCTGCTTATTGATATGGTTATTATTTTACTCTTAGTTTTTATCTGTTTATGTGGTCTTATTTCTTTTATTTACACTTTACATACTTCTGATTTTTCTTCTTTTGCACCCTCATGTTTTTGTACACTGTGCTACTTTATTATTAGTGCTTTAACATTCTTAATGTTCTTAATTTTGGTTGTGTCATAAGGGGACAGGAGAGGGGCTACATGAGTTTCTGAAATCTTATTTTAGTCTGTAAACCTTCTTATCTGCAAAGCACTTTATGCTTAAGTTTAAAAAGTGCTACATAATTTTTTTAAAAATATTATATCAATATTATCATTATTAAGGGTCCTCCTACATGCTTACTCAGTGTCACTCTCTCAGGAGCACTTGCATTGATAATGTTTTTAGCCAATTAGCTGCTCAGCTCAGCTCACCAAACAAACAAACCAAACCAACTAACCAACAAACCAACCAAACAGCCAACCAACCATCTTCTGCTTCCTCAGACAAACAAGCAACACTGCAAACAGCGGACAGATCCAGATTCAGCTCTTACCTTTCTTTGCTCCAGTCATTCTCCTCTCCTCTCTGCTGCAGCCTCTCAGTGTGGCTGCAGTGTCAGCCATGTTTATTTCCAACCTGTGTGAGGCCCCGCCCTCTCATCTTGGTGTGTTAAAGGGTTAATAACACCTGTACTTTAGCTACTGTGTCTGCTATGAGAAGGGCCTATTGACTCACACGTGCAACATTATGAAACCCTGGCTACACCTACTTTAATAGATTTGATTAAAAACACATGTAGAGCCTACGTTTGGTTTTATATTATATTCAACTGTCCTTCTCTCTGTCAGATTAAGTGTTAGCAAAGCAGAGCTGAAAATGTGTGCATGTCCAACTTCAGTCTACCTCTGTATAGACTTTTTTGTTTTTTAAAAAACAGAAATATAGCTAAATGGCCTTAAAAGATGACTGGTTGATACTTCAGTGTTCTTCAGCTAACTGTATTATAGCACAGGCATTTTCATGTTACAAAATGCATCTCTTTGGGAAACACTGTGCAAATAACTGGATAAAATGAGACTTAGATTATATACTGCACAATTTATGTGAAAGTTTTTAAACAAATGTTTTGAAGTGGCTCTACTGTCATTAAACATGGCCCCCTATGACTTGGATTAATCGAGAATGCGAGCCTTTGGGGATTCTTAGCCCAAAGATGGCATGTTCTTTTAGAATACAACATAACACTGGGTAAGCAAGGGACATACAGATGATCATTTCAGGGGTGAAGTATTCATTCAAAAAAATGACCTGAAAAATTAGCTTAGTAAAAAAAAAACCACAATGACATTTAAAAAGAAAAAGGGAAACAGTGACAAAAAAACAGAAAAAGGAAATGACCTCAAAAAAGTGCCTAAACATTTTAACAATTCTTTAAAATAATTTTAAATATGTAATTACGATGATTTTAAATATAGTTTAATTTTAGACATTTTCCACAGCTTTTTGAAAAAATAAATTTCTAATTTCTTGCAAATTGCAGGACCTTTTTTTTTCAAGTTGGACATTATCTTTTTTTCCTATGCTTTCCAATGAAATCAAACCAATCAGCTGAGGGTTGAAAAGACTTGTGTTTAAAGACTTGTGAAAGGCTTCTGAACTCAGTACAAGAAAAGTGACGTTAATCCAGGTTTCAAAGGGTTAACGTTGAAGTAGCTGTAATCTCTTTGGTAATATTTAAGAATTACTACGAACAATTTATAATCATAATAAATGCAAAACTTTATGTAGGCAAGATGGAATTAGGCTCCTTTTACTGATAAACTACTGATTTTAGATTATATCTTGATTTGTATTTATATATTTATATTTATATTTTTTTAAGTCATCTTTGAGACTGCTTTGTCCATGAACAAGTACGGAGGGGACATGTGTAATACCTGAAACAGGACTTGAGTGGGCGCAATGAGCTCTACTACCAAACCCCCCAAATTTAGCATTCATCATTGCCCATATCTGACTATTGATGACCTTTTCTATACACATTTTTTTTCAAGTTGTCATCTCTTTGTACCAGATAACTAATTTTAATAAGTGACTGATTAAACTTCTTTTTTTTTTTTTACCAGTAAGCAGTCATAAATAGATTAAAAACAAACTATGGTAATTGTAGTATTTTGAGTGTATTAAATGAGAAGGTTGAAAAAATAATGAGCTCTAGATCAGAGACTGTCAAATTTAATGTTGTCATCTAGTCATTGTCAACAACTGAAAAAAATTAAAATTAGATAACATTACATTAGAGTCCAGTTTCACTAGTATATAGGAGTAAAATCCTATTTGAGAGACAAAAGTTGCACCCATTACTGTAACCAAAACACACTTTGGAACTAGAAATATTTGAAAGCGCCACTACATAAAACCACACGGGAAACACTGGTGCACTTTGAGCACTTGGCTTCAGTGAAACTAACATCAATAGGTTTCTAACTAGTCAACACATTCCTCTAGTGAGTAAACAAGCAATAGTTGCAGCTACTGTGGGGCATTGCAACCTGCAGCTGTTGAACACAGGCAGCTTCAGGGGCCCAGGAATGTTGTAAAGCAGGACGGCAGTCAGCGGCTGCCTCTTTACCAGGATGCCTCGAGGGGAATGATGTGAACTTTTTTGGGCTTTGACCTGCACAACATTTATCCATCATGTGCCAGTTACAATTAGACTTAAGTGTCACTGCTGCATTTTGATGCCTCTGTTGACAGAAGTATTTCTGCCCGCTGATTTTAACACTTTATGGTGCACAATGTTTTCCAGAAGTGGAGTTCTGGAAATGCTACAGATTATGTGTGACATATGTCAATAAATCATAAACGTAAAACACAGCAATAAAACTTTGCTGTAATCCTTTATAATTCAGATACATTGGGTAAGGAGCTGCGGGAGGAGCAGTTAAGTTGCTGTTATTGGTTGTAATATGGACCTAGTTTGTCTGACAAGTTGAGTATATGATGATAGATAATGATAGATAATTAGCTGTTACCTTTTTATTATATTAATTTATGTGTTTGTATAAACAAAACAGACCATATTTTGGCACTATTAATAGTCTGGGGAGTATGAAGTGTTTTTGCCCCTTATAAATAAAAATTGACATCTGTGGAAGTGAGGCTTATGGGTTCTTATTCTGCAAATTTTACGATTATATTTTTCTTGTTTACTCTGAATAATGAGCTCAACTGCATGAGTTGTTATGGAGGAAATTAACCAATTAAAAATATATTGAAAATATAATGATAGTGTCATGTCTCCCTCCTTTATTTTGCTCTGTGTCTCTCAAACTTGCAACATTTCATTAATAGTGAGAAATGTAAATGTAGAAATGCAAATGTTTGTACCAGCATGCACGCATAAAACCAACAGACCTGGATGCCCCAGCACAGGTATTGCTTGTAACGCTGAAATCTAAACTAGAATTACATGTAAATAAGATTCATGTGGTGATAACTGCTTTTCTTAATTCCAATTTATACCACCTTCTATTGTAATCAACTACCTGTCCTAACTACAGATGCTTTAAAACGTTTGTGTTGAGAAATGCGTCCTCTGGTGCACTGGAGGACCAGTGTGCGGGGTGTTGCCTTCATGTGCTGTCGGATTTTTTTAGACCAATCATTAAAGTGGCATAAATAGCCTCCCAAAATGTGGCCTATGGATAGGATCGTGGCAGTTTAAGCGGCACTTCACATCAAAACCAAAACTATTTATTTTTTCCTCTTATCTGTAGCGCTGCTTACCAGTCTAGATTGTTTTGACGTGAGTTGCTGTGTGTTGGAGATATAGGCCGTAGAGACAGCTGCCTTCTTTCAAACGTAATGGAACTAGATGGCACTCGGCATGTGGTGCTTAAAATGCCAAAAAATACATTTGAAAAAACTCAACGGCAATGTCTCTTTCCAGAAATCATCCAATCCAGAAATTTACTCAAGATAGACAGACCTTATTGTGGGCAGTTTCGTGAAGGAACTATTTTCTTTTTACCAAACTACCCCCACCAAATGGATCACCACGCAGAAGGAAGTTTACATCTAATGCTAGCTCACCTAGCGCCCCTGGATTAGCTAACGATACAAAAGGCTGTTGAAAAGAGGCTGGGACATGCTCTTTGACCCCTTGGGAGTTTGGGGTATGACACATGTGCAGTGTAACTGGATGTTGGAGGGTTACGGGAGACAGTGCTAGAAATAAATGGACAATGTCCAGCCACTCTTTTAGGTATAGAAAGGTGGATGGAAAAGACTCTTTGTCCCTTTAAGTCATGGTAAGTATTCAATATAGGTCTGCTTGTCCAATGAAAGTCATTTTAATGATCATACTTCACATTAATTAAAAATGCTTGGTAAAACATGGCGTGATTTATCTTCATTAATACTGAACCTTAGCTGCCAAAGTGTGATGGGGAAGAGGAAGACAAAAGAAAAATCATTTATTGAGAAAAATCGTGGCCATATACTACATATTAACAACAATGTTAATATATGTACCTGCAATATGTATCAGGGTAGCTTTATTCAACTCTTAACATGCGATAATGAGGTTACTGCGGGGTCCTGTCTGAGGAACCTGGGGATTACGAGGAGCAAGTGAACGCCTCATAGGAGCCCATTTTTTTTAGGAGGGCTGATGTCATTTCAAAACTTAACTCACACTCCCAAGTCAACGCGGCGAGTTGCTCACCTCCTATTCTCCCGCAAACTCCTCTCATATGTCTGACGGGGCGCGTTAAAAGAAAACTCCAGGAGGTGAAATACGCGAAAGAAGACACAAACTTCTCCACCAGAAGCGAAGCAGGAGGATTTTTACAGCCCCAACCCCGGGACCAGAGCCCCTCTTTCTGCGGGCAAAGGCGGCTGAACTTTTTTTTTTCTCTCTTTAAAATATAACCGCAAAAAACAACAAAAAATGAATCGGAGCTTTAATAAGTCGCAACCTCTGCGGAATGCGGATTGTAACGCCGTGGAGGTGAAAAGCAAGGTGAGCTCTCAGGGTTTTGTCATTTGTGGGCTCTAAATGGGGATTTGGGCTGAAAATAAGGAGTTCACATGGTCGTCCCCGTAACGGTGCTGGAGTTGGTCGGACAAAAACTGTGTGCAACTATCACATATTTTCTGCTTTAATTCACAAAGCGCTAATCCAGTTCATGAAACGGGAGCTGGTTGTTTGTGGATGTTTTTGTAATTTGCACCGATTATTGCATTCTTACTTCCGAGCGTGCAGATAGTGCTGATTTGGCTCTTTCCCTCTCTGTCACGAAGCTGATGGGAAAAACTGGTTTGACATTAACACGTATTTGTTACAATGTGAAGGTGATATCGGTCTAATCGGGTGTTTTGCAACATTTTGCAACATTAGTCGCTTTCACTGTGGGTTTTGTGCCACATAGTTTCAGCCTCCTCATTGTTTTGAGTGGTCGGCGAGAGGCTGACAGTGTAATAGCTGCATAAATTAAGTTCACCAGCAAGTCAATGACCACAGTTATCTACCAATTTAAGGCTTATGTAATGGAGACCACCAATTTTCTACAGCATGTGAGCAAACTTCTCATGCACTTTGAGCATTTTCTTCATCAAACCTCATTAAATGCACAAGATCTGCTGCAGTTTAAAAACTTAAAGTGGCAGTTCAGATTTTTTAAAATTGGGTTGTATGGGGTACTCATAGAAAGACAGTATATACAGTTACATACAGTAGATCACTGGTTCCCACCTGGTCCAGTCACAGGATCCAGATCTGGGGTCACTGATGTTGTTTTTTCAGGGTGGATACTGAAACAGATTATTAGTAGTTAATGAGACTGATAACTGATATTTGGAACCGATATGCATTTACAGTAAAATTGAGAATCTTTCTGTCAATATTTAGAATTTGCAGTATAACAAACTTCAACACAAGACTTTGTTTAAATGCCTTCAGCAAATGTGTAATCAAAACTGAAACTTTCAGAGTTCAAGTGAAAATTTAAATAGAAAATGAATAAATAAAAAAAATTCTCTTAGCTTTTTCAAAGTAAAAGCCTCCCCATGCTGACACTTTCTTTGCCCTTTATAATTAATTAATTTAATCAGTGATCATTAAATAAATAAGATAATCAGCAAAATGCCAAATATCGGCCCCAATAATCAACTAGGCCGATAATCTGTCAACCCCTAGAAATGACAAGTGTTGACGGAGCATTTGGGCGTAGTGGAAACCCAGATAAACACACGGCACTGTATCCAATCTTTACCACAAAGTGGAACAAACAGGGAGCTATTTTTAATTTTGCCACAGCCTCTCAAGGACTTCTTGTAACCAACATTTTTGTCTAGATTCCATTAAAGTGACGGCAATCCAGAGTAGCATTCATGCCTGTGTGTTTACACATGCCAGCACACTTGAGTGTGTCAGCACATATATGACGGATGAGCTCTTTGACGTGCCAGACTAAGAAGGACAAGAGGTGACTCACTCAGGCCTTCTCACGTCTTAGTTTTGGCTTCCCCACAGAGGGATAAGAGATGATGCTGGAGAATCTATTCCAGGGTGCTCGTACAGCATCATGGGGGAGCTGTGTGTTGTTGTGAGGCAGGAGTGGTCACCTTCAGATTGTTTGTGGGTGGGACTGAGAAACCTTTAGCTGCCGTGGCCAGAACCGACAGGTTTAACAGCGTCATCATCGCAGCGCTGACTCACTGTCATAAAACGTCAAGTTTCCCTTTTTAGGATCACGACTCTTATCACGTCACTTTGTTTCCTCTGGTTTTGTAATGCAAAAATCTAGAACATTTAGTTGAGTATCACCTGGCTAAACCAGAATGACAGCTCGGAGCATTTGAATTCTTGTAAAACAAAAAATCCTTATCATGAAGCTCCACTGCAGTTGTGTCTCATTTTAAATGTGTTAAAGCTCCAATTAGGACTTTTCCTGATGTGATGTGTTGCAAGCTGAAAAGACGTAAATAACAAGGGGTTCATCTCAAGTCAGTATTGAAGAAATGCTGAATGAAATGTTCAAAATGAATCCATGCGTTAGAAAATGGAAAACACGCAGACTTTTCCGATTGCATCGACTGCATCAGAGCTATCTCTCCGCTCTTGTATCAGATGCTGATTTGATAACAAATTTAAAGTGTACATCCAGTCTTTGTTTTATAACGTTTTTGTCAAAGCCAGTTTCACAAAGATCAGTGGTGGAATGTAAGTAAGTACATTTACTCGCACTGTACTTATGTATGAATTCAAAGTACTTGTACTTTACTTGAGTATTTTATTTTCATGCTACTTCATACTTTAACTCCACTACATTTCAGAAGTAAATACAGTACTTTACTACATTTATCTGACAGCTTTAGTTAAATTAAGATTTTTACATAAAAACACGTTATTACCAAATAGTTTATACAAGTACAGCTGCAGGAATTAGTTGATATATAATAATGAGGTTTGGGGTGTTTTGTCTATTTTTAAAAAAATAATAACTTGGGGTTTGGGGTCTTTTTTTTCTAATGATTTTGAGTTTTTTGGGTGTATTTTTTGTTGATTAAGATTTTTCTGTATTAGATAATTTTGTTTTTCATACTTAAAGTACATTTTCCTGATTATACTTGCTTACTTTTATATGTAAGTGACATTTTTTCAAAGCAGGATAATAAGTTGTAACAGACTATGGGTGGTATTAGTACTTTTACTTAAGTAGGAATCTGAATACTTCTTCCATCGCTGTATAAAAACTGCTAATCTAAAAGTACTCAGTTGCAGGGAATATGACATACAGAAACTTTGACTTTGCATTAATAGATCATATGACCTGGATGAGTGAGAATCTTCATGGATGTGTGAGCATCCATAACAGTCCGACATGACCAGATAATTGGTCAAAGAAATAACCCTGAAAAAACTTTACCAAACAATTTTTAAATTTTTAAAAGTTAAGCATCCAGAATCAATAGATTGTCCAAAAGTGGTGTGTTTGTTGCGTATGTAGGTGAGTGTGGTGCGTGTGATGTGCTGCCTGGTTCTCACTGGTCAGCGTTTGGTTTTCTCGGGGGAAACCGCTCCAGCGATAAGCTTATCAGGGATAACACTGGAGGTGTCTGGCTGCCTGTCGTGGAGCCTCGGCCAGGAACTGGTTTCACTCACTTAAAGCTCTTATCAGAGAGAGTGGAAAGGATGATGGGGGTTGGGGTTTTTTTTTTTTAATTCCTCTGAACTTACTCTGATTCATCAAATTTTTCTGTTAAGAAAATCATCAGAATATTTGTTTGAGGCCTAATGTATTAGTGTAGTACTACGTCTTGGTACCCTTGGTGCCGAGACTTTTTAAAGGTGTCGGTCTTGTCTTGGACCACATTTTTGTTCTTTCTTGTTTAGTCCCAGAAAAAGAGGACTTAAATTGCCTGTGCAAAAAAGATTTGCTGATTGAAGACGGTTATATTGAAAAAATCCACACATTGAATTCATCCCTGCAATGTCTTTTGATTATTTATTACTGAAGACATTTCTCATGGAACACTGACACATACGCACATAAATACATTACGGCAATAAATGAGTGAACGGAGAAGAATCTTCATTTGGTTTCTCTTTCAGATTAATTTGGGGAGTGCCTATGGTTTGCGTAATTCCCATTTTATCATGAGTTTTGACTGCAATACACTGCTCTGGTCTTGACTTGGTTTCAACCCCTCAAAGTCTTGGTCTTGACTCTGTCTCGGTTTAGGTGGACCTGACTACAACACTGACCTGCTCCTTTTGGCAGCATAGAAATATAACATCAATATTGTGATATGAGACTAGATATTGTCTTAAATTTTGGATATTGTGGTGATTTAGGTGTTGTCTTTTGCTGATAGAGATTGGAGTTGAAATGATTTTTATTGATAGCAGTGCCACCTTCGGTTGTGCTTATCGATCAAGATTCCCTTGTTGAGTCTTATTGAGTCTTTTTATTCATTGATAAAAATCTTTTATATATTTTGTCGAAATTCTCGTTTTCAAAGGCTACTCTTTATTTAGTTTAAGTCTTGTTTGGGTCATGAAAACCAGTTTTCCATTAGCCAATATTTTTTATTGTCATTAACAAAATTAAAACTGTGCATCAGGTGTTGAGGAGGGAGGTGATCGGCAAGTTGAGCTAGCTGTAACAACAGTCTGCCTGTTGTTCTCTAAAGTGTATGAAATTAAAGAATATTTGTACCAGATTTGTTGTCATTTAGGTTTTCTTGGGCAAAGAAAACTCTTGCAGGACGTGATGCTCAGTAAGGAAGCAGTGGCACGCGTGCTAAGACTGTTAAATACATGGCATTCTTGGGATAGAATCTCGTATTGCAATGTTTCAGCGTTTCAACTGCAATTTTATTATTATTATTATTATTATTTATTATTCTTTCCTCATGTAATGAAGCCACGCTTCCTCACCGCCATGACTCCTTCTTGATGCAAGTTTCCAGCGACTTCCGCGTCGGTGTTTCGCAATGTGCAACTGTCTGAAAAACATGCTGGCATTGGTAAAAGGAATTGATAAGGTCGGAGGTGTTGTCCGATAATTCGACAATTTGGAACTTGTGCTCAACTGGAACCAGTTCTCGATTCCCATCTCTATTTCCTGGTTTTAAAGGCTGCTTTACGGCGAAGTGAGGTCATTTTCTGAACTTACCAAATTTTTCTAGCTGTTCTATTATTTTCCTTTTCCCACTGTATCCACATTACTTAAGATTATTATCATCTCATTGTCTGAATATTGTAAAAACACCAATGGTCAACCCTACAATATCATAGCATATCAAGGTATTTGGTCAAAATTAAATTGATGTGTGGTTTTCTCCACGTTGCTCTAGACAGAAGTCGGTTTTGTTCCATTATCTCCAATGTGTCAGAGTTTAGTGTCTCCAGGCGTGTTTCAACCTGTTGACATCACTTTGCCCTGATAGGCCGGGAGGACAGGTGATGTCACGTTTGTAGTGATGTATTCTTAGGTTTAGCTTCGAGGCCCCGTGATTAATCACCCCGTGTTCAGACTTGTTTGTAGCGG
Source organism: Plectropomus leopardus (assembly GCF_026936395.1). NCBI lineage: Eukaryota > Metazoa > Chordata > Actinopteri > Perciformes > Serranidae > Plectropomus > Plectropomus leopardus. Next base: position 10,270,310 of record NC_142192.1, on the reverse strand, counting down.
AGGGCCTTGAGTTCTGCTTGCGAAAACAGATTGTTCAGACTGATCGGGGAACACGGTGCCAAGAGAACACTCAGATTGAAGGCAGTGACGGAGCTCGCTGACACGCAGAAGTGTAATTAACAGCAAGTCGAGTGTGACATGTTGAAGTCTTTCGGTGTTAATTACAGTTCAGTCATGGGTAGGTTTCACTTTTCCAAATGTTAAGAACACCTAGCGAAGACTGACAAACCTGTTTGTCAACTCCTTTTGCCACCTTCTAATGTAGGGTGACTTTTATCAGCTGGAATCCGAGTTACGCTCTTAAAATGCAGGTTCGCATGTGCCTTTGTTGCCTTCAGTGAATCTGGCAGCAAACCACACACCCGCCTGGCATCCCCCTCGTCTCCTAACACGCCTCCTCTTAAATTCATATGTCATCTTCTAATTACAGAGCTGGTTAATGTATCCCCCGCTCTTCTTCTTCTCCTCCCAGTCAGTACACTGCTACTCTTTTCTGCCTCTCTGTCAGCACTTTTCCTCGCCCTCCCTCCTCCTGCTCCATGATCACCTCTTCTCTTCTCCTCTGCTGTCAGCTTCCCTCCGCTGTGAGCTGATGATTGCAGCTACAAACAGCACCTTCGTCTACAAATCACCACTGTGATTCAGACTCCGGAGCTGCTGCAATTGTGTGTTGTTGAGGTTTATGGAGCTTTTGTGCCTCGGTTGTATCTCTGCACCTCAAGTCCATTCTTGTGTGTGAGTCACATGATGACCCCACAGTGACCCTCAGCCGTGCTCTCATTGGTGGTTCAGTGACCTAGCCGGGAAAGCTGCAGCACAATTGTTCAAGTCTGCGTGTAAACTGTGGGTGGGAGGCGGGGCTGCCAGCCACTGTCATTTATATATACTGAGACAGCTTACTCATCCACCTGTATTGTTCTATTGTTCCTCTTTCCTGCAGTTTTTCTTGTCAAAGTCACATGTGATGTGCAACTGACATTTGTTTTTGTATCTTGGCGTGCAGTGTAATGCAAAGCTGCACGGTTTCCAGCAGGAACTTGTTAAGCTGAGGTAGTTTGCCATCTAGATCCTGATGCATCTCATCTTGTGATCAGTTTAGTTTCTGGAGGACAGCTGAAACAGATCAAACCTCATGCAGAAGCAGCGTTCGTCTTTAAAGCCAATTTGAGGTAGGGGCCAAAAAGGGTCCATCATATAATGTCACTGGGCCCAAATATCTATTTTTCCCATAGACTTACAGAGACATCGTAAAAGAAATGTCTGGAAATCAGTGGATACATTTTTGTGAGTGTTACAGGGATGGGAATAACTAGAGGCCCCACAATATGATATTATCACAATACAAAATTATTTCAGTTTCTAACGTGTTGCGATATGCTATATTGCAGTATTGTGATGACATGTATTGCAATTTTTCAACTGCAAATTGTGTCCTGAAAGAAGTACTTTGTCAACACCTGTTTTATCTAATAAAATAATGTTTTCAGTCTGTTCATAACACTTCATCATTTTTATTGCAGCAAATTGTATCTAGTGGACTGAAAATGCAAGATTTCATTATCTAGTAGGGATGCACAAAACGTTTTTGCCGATATCCATAATGCTGATATATAACAACTTGTTTTGCAGATAACGATACCAATATCGATATATTTCCACACATAAGTTTTTGATCATCAATTCTCTTCTATAGTGGAATTAACATCATGTTATGCATACTCTCATCGTGATGGCCTACCAGCAGATAGACACATGAAATACAATGCTTTGCAATGTATGTAGTGTTCATTCATTGTGCAAAATAAGAGAAATACTTCAACTTAGGGTTGGTGTTTTGTACATGTACATGCATCCCTATCTAGTAGGCTACTAAAAGTGTATTTCTAATATTAATAATTGATGTAATTTTAAAGAAGTCCATACTTGGCATCCATGTATTGATACAATATTGGCACTAAAATATTGGGATAGTATGCTGTAGAAGTGTAGAATAGCCGTACGATTAAATCATTCTGTCCTCATTCAAGTTAATGGAGGGCTAAACTGGAAATTAGCTGCTCATCTTGCGGAAGATGCTCGGCTCGTGGAGGTCTTTGGTGTGCTTGTTCTGTGAGTCCTGGTGTTTGAGATGAGCTGGTCCACCTCAGCCATAAAACACTGGTTAAAAGCCTTTCATAATCATAAGCACTCATTTTGAATTATTAGGCACATGTTGCTGAATAGTAACTTTGGCTGTATTTATCTGCAAATGTAAAAACTACTCCAATGGTTGGGTGAGTGTCAAAAATCTATTACTTCAGCTGCATTGAACCATTTTTGAAAAGGACTGTAGCCAGTTTGTATTGTGCTCAGAAACAGCTTCCCCTGTGCCATTTTGTACATTAGGTCATGACCGCGACTGTGACAGCTCAGTGGACTTCCACGCTGTTAGTTTAATGTGTGCCAGGCAGATGGTTTAGATAAGTCCATGAGGTCGGACATCCCGGTTTCCTCTTCCTGTTTTGTGACTCTCCTTTTTAATGTCCTGTTCTCTTCTGATCTTCCCCTCTCTGCAGTATGGGGCAGAGTTTCGCCGGTTCTCTGTGGATCGAGTCAAACCGGGCAAGTTTGAGGAGTTTTACAAGCTCATCCTGCACATTCACCGCATCGCTAACATGGAGGTGATGATCGGCTATGCTGACGTCCACGGGGATTTGCTCCCGATCAACAACGACGACAACTTCTGCAAGGCGGTGTCAACAGCTCATCCGCTGCTCAGGATCTTCATACAGAGACAAGGTAGGTTGTATGAAAAGTCATTGTCAAACATTGTCTCTTAAAGGAACAGTGTGTACAATTGAGGGGGATTTAGTGGGATCTAGCATAAAGGATAGCAGATTGCAACCAGCTGAAACTTCTCCCAGTTAGAATTTCTACAGTGTTCATTGATCAGGAGGTTTTAACCAGGAGCAAAATTATCCACAGAGGTCTCTTCCTACATAAAAAAACGAAGCAGAGGTCTCATTGTTGGATTCATACTAAAAGTATAAGTGCATACAAATTAGATCACTACTTTATGCAATGGGTATGTATGAGACCCCGTAAAAACTGAATAAACAAAGTGCCCAGTGATTCAAACCAGTAAAAACACTGGAGAAAAAAAAGCAGTTTTACATCACAAATCAGTGTTTCTCAAATGAAGTTTGGCATGTTTGAGACTTGCTAATGTGCACTCACTTTGTTTCTGATATATCTTAAGATCCAGATATTCAGGAGGTTTTTACCAGGAGCCACATTATCTGATGAGGTCTCCTCCTTTCCAAAACAATCAGATTTAATGGTTTAAACCAGTTAAAACAGTGAATAAAGCACTGACAATGGTCTTGTCACAGAGGGGCTTCTAACTATGGCGGCTGATGCAAAAACCTGAATGACCCTATCGAGAGCCAGTAGACGTATTCGGTTCATCCATTCTTGGCTGCTGTCGAAACATGGCGGTCTCAGTAGACAGGGACCCGGTCCCTATGCAGATTTAAAGGGTTCATTCTAAGAAAATTAAAACCCAACAATTCTCATTTTCAAGTGATTATACACTAAAGAAAACATACTGAGTGTATTCAATTTCTGAAAGTATATCCCCCTCAATCCTACACACCGGACCTTTAAAACTGGTTGTTAGTTTGAACAAACACTGGATGGATATTAGTTTTCAACTGGTAAATCTATAAAACAATCATCTTTTGCAATAACTGAATCTTGGGCTGCAATTATCTTGCTGACTCGAATCGAGTTTCCCCACATAATATTTCCTCATCCAATTATGCCTCTTTTCCCGCTCTGGGAACTCAAGGCCTTCTTGTTTACTTCATGCAAGGCTGTGTGTGTGTGTGTGTGTGTGTGTGTGTGTGTGTGTGTGTGTGTGTGTGTGTGTGTGTGTGTGTGTGTGTGTTTTTTTTTTTTTGTGTGTGTGTTTCCTGCCCTCTTATTGGCTGGATCTGTCTCAGTCTGTGCCTGTCTGCCTGGCTAAGTCCTGCTTCTTATCCAGAGGAAGGGCTCGCAGGCAGATGAACACACACACACATACACACACACACATGCACACAGGCCAGTGCCTTGGCAGCCACATAGAAATCAGGTCATTGAGCAAAGCCTGTATCCCGGCATACCAGACATTACTAAGAGACAAAAGATCTGCATGAAAAGAGAGACTCCTTACTGAGCTCCCTCCGTGTGTGTGTATTTGTGTGTGTGCGTGCATGTGAGGGTGTATTTGTTCAAAGACAACACCACGGTACCCTGAATGGGAACCGGTCCTAGTCCCTCTCTCTCTGTTTCCCTCTCCATCTCTCTCTCATTGATCCGAAGTCTGGAGTGGGCCTTGACTGCCTGCCAGCATACAAATGAATCTATAACCATTCACATCTATTCATACCCTCAGTCCTCCCTGGAATGTCCCTCGCTCGGTTGTGTAATGAACATGTACGCTCCGGGGTATTGTTTTAATTGTCGTCCAGTAGTTCAAAAACAAAAGCTGGTTACCGCACGGTGAGTTATCTTGTCGCAGATTTCCAGTAAGAAATAAGGTTTGGATCTTCAGGAGGCCCCACCAGACTCCTGTAATGATTCACTGTGTTGAGATCGCAGCAGAATGAAGTCATCGTACACCGGCTCGGAAGACATCAGCCAAAGATGTCAAATGTGAAAATTAAAGTTTAGATTGTTAATTAGCTACATTTTTTTATTACAGAGTAGCTTTTTGGATTATTCTGTGAACTTTTCAAGCACAAATGAATATTTCATAAGATTTTCTTGGGACTTAAAAACTCTCAAAAGAGCAGCTGTTTGCTTGTGCTATTCACTTCAGCTAAAGTTATCATTTGTACTCGCCGTTGTGTGCGACAAAAAACCCTTATTACAAGTTTTTAAAAATGATCCTAGACTGAAGACAAAAAAAAAGCAGATATCTAACATTTATCTTCTAGACATGGTAACTTGACAGTTTTAACTTACTCCAGGTAGCATGCAGGTGTTCCCAATAAAAGTTCACCCCAAACTAAAAAAGGATCTGCCTACTCTTGAATATAATGCAAGTACATGCTTCTTGGCTTGTGTTTGCTTAAAGTTTTTCCCAGAAATCATGACCTTGTTACTCAAAATAATCCACAGACCTTGTTGTGAGCAGTTTTGAGCAGGAACTATTTTCTTTGCACCCAACAACCATTTCACAGAAGGGAGGGTGCATCCACTGCCAAGACGGCATTGATGTTTACATGTCGCACTGTTACGAGCACGAGCCTCTCGTACACGTATAGATGCACGCTTCCTTCTTCACGCACGCTTCACGTTTTGCAGAATAAAATTGGTTCTAAGTGAAAGTCTTCCCAAGAGGTGTCTTAAGTTGTGTACTTATTAGTCTTTACCTTTGTCACATTTCTGTCCCAGTTTCCATTTCTGCCACTCTCTGGAATACTTCATACAAAAACGCCACAAAGCACTAGAGGAACTGAACCTTGTTAAAGGACAGATGCTCTTACGGAGGGGCAATGAAGTGTTGTGGTGGTGAAAACACAACGCTGACATGGTGATGCGGTTTATGGGAATGCACACTGTTGTGACTGATGCTGAAGCAGACTGAGCATCTCGAGCCTCACTGCAGTCTATTGTTAGTCGCCAGACAAAGAGGTGTGTGTTTTACTGTGAGTACCCTCATGTCTCAGAAGAGCTGCCCCACACCCAGAATGCTACATGCACGAGAAAGTGTGTGTGTGTGTATGTGTGTGTGTGATAATGACTGTATCGGTCAGTACCAGCCTGTTAGTACAGGTCATTTAGTTGTGCCACCGTGTGTCTTATGTCTCTGTCAGCAGACCACCCCAGATGAAAAGAAAGAGTTGACACACATAAAGACACTGTGACTCACCCCTCAGCCACAGAAGGGACATTTTGTGTAGTAATTTAAGCTGGACGGGTCTTTCACATGCATGTGAGTGCTGTGAGAAAAAAAAAACCTCTTTTAATTGGGCTGCTCCCCTGACAGCTCAGCCCATAAAGTTTATATGTTTCTCTTTATTTCCACTGAAACACAGAAAAGTCACCTTACCTTACATTTTAAAAAACTGTTACAATGTGTAATACTGTTTTTTTTTTTGTTGTTGTTGTTTTTCAAAATAAGATGCCACATAGAATAAAACGTGTAAAGAAAAGGTGAGAAATTAAAGGAAAACAAGGAGAGGAGGGGTCTCCAAATTTGAATATGAGCGGGGAAAAAGTTGTAGAGGAAGTTGAAAAAAAACCAACAAACTACTGACATATACCTGAGAATGTTTGTATTTAATTTTCTCAGTAAGACCAGAATCAGAAATCAGAATCAAAAATTCTTAATTGATCCCTGGGGGGAAACTGTGTTTCGTTACAGTTGTTGTGATGGCAACCATAGAGAATTATAGTTAGTAGAAATAAGCACCAGCACAAAGTATGTAAAATATAGAATTAAAATACAGTAATAGTTAAACAATTAGCAGTAGTATGTAAATATTTAAAAATATAAGAATATGTATAATATGCTTAGTATGTAAAGTGTGTAAAACATTAAATGTAAAAGACATACAGTAGTTAAAAATATAAAACTGCATTTTTCTACACTGCAATGTAAACGTTATGTGTGAGAGGAGCGACGCATTTCTGTGACTGGCCGTGTGCGTGCATTTGTCCGTGTAACAATAGGTATTATGACGTCTCTCTTTTATCTACCTGACACTCACCTTCCGGGCTCAGATCACCATTGTTGGTCAGATCACTGGAGCACGTGCAGCAGTTGTGTGGCAACACAGCAATAATCCATCTGATGATACCTGTTACTCCCTCTGGGCGATGATGGCGGCTTGTTTAAAGATGACTTCACCTGCAGAACAGAAGCCAACACTTTGTGGTTTATTCCCAACAATACACAATAGTCTTTTGTCAGCGCAAGCGGAAGTTAAAGAATAACAAAGGTGATGTTTAAGATTAAAACTGACGCTTTGGAGTAACTCACAATTCTTTTTAAGAAATCTATGTTGTACAATTTAGAGGAAAGTTGCAGGAGTTACAGGTGACGTCTTCCACCCTGAACCCCCTGCTCATTCTCACCTGCCCCGTCTTCCATGGTCAGCTCACTTACATACATGTACATTAAAGCAGCAAGCAGTAGACAAACGCAGTATCTTAAATACTCTGTGCATGCAAACAAACAAACCAACAAGCGAATCAAGAAAGACGGAAAAAGAACTGAGTGCAAGATGTGGGTTCATAAAATGACACGTCTGTGAGTTTTCTTCTTTAAAGTCTTAGCGCTATAATTTTTGTGGTTGAAAGGCACTAAGATGTTTTGCTGTTTTGAGAGGGTGTTTAGTTCAAGTAAAGGACAAAATTCTTGCATATCTTATCAAGAGGGACCAGGTTTTGTAAAACGTTTTCTGAGACCCACATACTGAATATCTTCACTTTTTTTAATGTGAGAGTGGTCATCGTCTCTCTGATTCCATTATATGTAAACAGAGGAGACTTTGTTGTTTTCCAGATGAGTAGCATGATACGGCGGGCCATGGGAGAGTAAAATATTACAGCAGTTCTCTGATGAGCAGATAAATTCTCCTCTCCTTTTGTCACGTCGAAAATGGCACTGACAGGGTTTACCACACACATGTGAGAGGGAGTAAAAAAAAAAACCAAACATTTTGTCTTGCCCAAAACATGTGGCCCAAAGAGGCAGGGCCTCAGTGGCATCTGGGACAATTAAGATTTATTTGCTGAGAATATTTTAGCTAATCTAGCATTTGAAATTTGCATTTGTTTCTTAAAAATGATTTTAACGTCAAAGAATGAATCCTTTAGAGAATCCTCTTATGAGAGGATTCTCTAAAGGACTACAGTTTATTAGCAGATTCACTCCTGTAACTGTTCACAGAGTTTAATGCTGGTTTGCAGTGTGATTAGGTCTGATGTGATATTTCACCAGATGCCTCCTTTTGCCTGAGCCTGCTCCTCCAGCAGCTGGGGTTCCTCTGTCTAATTACATCTTCGGTTAGATAGAGATGTTGCACTCTCATGTTCATGCCCTGATGAAGTCCCTGCGTTGGCCAAAACATGAACAGAAGAGTGCCTTGGTTTAGCTCCTCTTTTTTTTCTATTAGTAGATGCATTGAACTGCAACATTTTTTAAATTTGGATCTATTTCACTTGAGTGGGGTGCACTCAGTTAGATTGCAAATTGAGGAGTTGTTCAAATAAAAAAGAAAATGCCTTGAATCTGGTTGTGCCCACAGTAGAAAGAAGCCTTTCTGTTAAAGTGTTTACATAACTATAATCACTAGGAAGTCTTTTTCTAATGTAATGATTAACACACACAAAATAGATGTAGAGAAGACGTGTCATGGACTTGGATGTGCTTTCAGTAGTTTTCAAATTCAGATTAAATCCTTTTTAAACAAAACATTGCCTCTGCATCCTCGACTGCTTAATTTCAAGCTTCACATCAGGGGATCTGAGGAGCCAACAATGTCAAAACCTGTGCTGAAAAATAGTTTGTAGACAGAGGGGGGAGGGGAGTCACTTCACAGAGGGAAGTTTTGTACTGGGACACTTCTACACTTCTCATGCCGGCACAATCAGAAGGGGGGAGGGGCGAGCTAGTGATGGGAAGAAACGGGACGCATCAAAAGAGCTGTGAGCACAGAAGAGTGAGTGAACCAGCTCTGTATACGGAGGTGGACTCCCTGTCTGGTCACATGTGTGTGTGTGATTGTAGTGGTTTAGTCAACTGATGATTGATGTTAGATTGGGTCATGTGAGGTTCTACATGTTCGTACAGAGGAAAAGAGAATATTCTAGCTACAGTTCCCCTCATATAAGTCATTTTTACACCGAGAGCATGCTCTAGGGCCACTATGAAGTCCAATCTTTGTGTCGCCGTTGGATTTTTACACAGAACCGAACAGCGAGCATGTTTTCATGCACGAAATAGTCTGTTTTTTACCCTTAAAGACAGAATAACTACAGTGTTAACATGACTAATGAAAATGACCATTCCACTAACACTCCTGTTTGCATGCAGCCATGTGTACTCCAATTAACATGTCCTAACATGTTGTTTATCACACAAGATGTGGAAAAGTATAATAGCTGGAGCATGTCATTTTGCCTCTTTGCATTAAAATTGCATTTTTTTTTAGCTTCCTACCGGTGGCAGACTTATTAGGGTCCTTCTCTCCTTCCTTCACCTTCTTGAAGAGGTTGGTGCTGCGATATTTTGCATATCCAAAAACCTCTTGATAAGTCAGGTGCATTTCTCCCTCTGACCAGAGTTGTGGGACTTTCATTTGCACATATCTCTACCCCAGCTTAACAAACGGCACTGACTGTAAACCGAGGCCATGTCTTGCAAACTGCGGTTAAAAACCAAAACTAATGGAGAAGCATATCCTGCATTGGCTGTGCTAAATGCTAAATTTAGAAAACAGCTTTATTCAGATTATTGGAATGGAATATGCTGGTTATATGACCCACATCAAAGTCCGATTGTGATCTTATGCAAACTTAGAGGGGAATATTGGTGTGCATGTAACCATAGCAGCTCCAGTGTGTAATTTTAGATAGTATGCTGGCATTGTAGAAGCAAAAGAGGTGTTAGGGGCATGACATTTAGCACAACAGCATCTGCTTATAGTGTGACATAAAACAGGTGGAAGCGCTTTATAAACAATAAAAATGGCATAACATGGCAATAACTGTCGTTTACCATCCCTGTTATGTGGTGGTTGATCTCGTCCTCTGCTCAGAGGGTAAGGAGCTCCCATATCTCATTGTTTTTCACCAATATGCAGACATTTACGGGCGCCGTGAGTTAGCTACTGGATTGGTTGCATTACAGCCTGATAACTGCTGCTTGCTGCTTTTTAACTCTATTGTAGGGAGCTCTATACCAGGGAGCTCCCCTGAAAGGATTTTATTCTGGGAAAAAAAGTGACATTTCGAGCTAAAAAACACCTTTCCTTATCTTGCACACATAACTAAACATCACACCCTTCATGCCCATGATCCTGACCTGCCAGCTGTCTCTTTTACATAGATTGGGTGCTGCTGTTACTACCTCCATAGCCGGCTTAAAAGGGGGATAACTCTGTCTCCCCAAATCACGATCTTACCTTTATACAAATTGGCAAGGCAGCATAACATTGCAATATTTTTTTTTAACCTTGAACAGGCAGTGTAAAATGGTCTGTCAACTCAGCTTTAAGTGTCCTCTTTCATGCTTTTGGTTCCAAGTGTTTTGTCCTGCTGGTCTAACACATTGTGATCAGAGGCATACACTGAATATACTCAGGTCGTCTGTTTTGTCAAAGGTTGTAGTATATTTATCAAGGGAAACTACTGGAAGCCCTATCTGTTCATTCATATTCTGCCTCTCGTGCAAAATAATGCAAATTAAGAATTAGATAAGAGAGAGGGAACACTGCCTACATAGTGATTTTAGGTAGAGATATTTCAGACAGGAAAGCGGCTGCTGAGCTCGTAAATTTCCACATTTCACCAGCGTCTTCTACTGTTTAAAGATTAAAGAAATAATGTAAATAATCCTTGATACCAGTGAAAACATTGGACGGAATACATCTAATCTGTTCCCACAAATCTATTTTTGGAGTGTGACCCGTGAATGGAGGTTGTTAATGCGCTAAAAGGGCTTTTAGAGCTGAAGTCTGACACAATCTTAGCAGGCGTGGGTGCACAGCTACTAATTTCCCACAACACACTAATGGCTGGTGTAATGATGGTCTATGCATAGTAGAGGACAAGAAGAGTTCAAGTAAGGATATGTGTGTTAAAGTCAATTTGATTTTCACCTGTAATTACACTAATGGTTGACAAAAATGGTCTTGTTGCAAGAAAAAAAACACAAGCCTGTTTTTGGAAGCTCAGTTTTGGGGGAAATTGGGGTTGTTTTTGTAGACAGTGCCAGTGGCCTGCACACAGACTACACTCTAAACAAAGAGAAGAGACCCCTGTTTGGCAGAGGGCTAAGAGTTTAAATAAATAGAGCAGATGAGGAAGGCCAAGGTCGAGTCTGTGCAGCTTCATATCTAGCATGCTGAGTATCAGGGTTTTACAGCTCCGGCAGCCTGACCGCTCTCCACACCTGTGAAAACTACAGGGCCAGATACCAACATCAGCCAGACTAAAGCGAGCTGTGGCACCGCAGCAAAATCTTTTTTTAAAAATGGCAGAATAAAACAGCAGCTCCGGCAGTTTAAATCTGACATCCAGACCAGTGCTGTTTCGCAACAACTTGGATCGCACACTCGCTTGGAGATCAAATAAATGCTAATGTTATTATGTTTCTACGGCTGCCCCGACTGTCTGCACTTTGCTGACTTTCCACACTTGGCTCGCGTGCTTTTTCTTTTTGCATCAGTGAAATCAGGGATGTGTTGTTTGCAGAACAAAGCCTGGCAGGCTGTGAAAAGAGACGTGTCATTTACACTTAGAACTATTGACGGTGAATTGAATGTAGCATTTGGAAATTGCTTGAGTGAAAAGCTCCTAATATGTTTCAGTGTGTTTAGTCATCAGTCAGAGAAGTTGTGTCTGTTCATTGGAAACTGTTGACATCCAGACTTGGCTCATTTTTGGTGAAGAAAAGGTTAACATGGTTGCTTCACTTGCTTTCTCTCTCTACATCATGGAAAAAGTACTTTTGTCACGGTAATGTATTTTGGGCTATCAGGTCTGTAAAGAGTAGGCGTAGGCATGAGTGCGCAAGCTCTCAGTTTGGATGTCACATCAATATTCTTACTAAGTACAGAGTAACCTTTTTTTATTTTGCTTTTTAAAAGAACAAATATATTTAATAAATATACATTTCAGTTGACCCTATCCTATGTTTAAAGTGATTTTTGTACAGCATGCAAAAGAATAGCATAGAACAGAACAGAATATAATAGAATAGATCTTTATTGTTCACCAGGATGAAAATTTGTTTTCGGCCCACCAGACACAGGAGACAACATAATTAAAAAACAGACAAGCACTTTGTAAAACAAACATATAATTATACAAGATCATTAGAAACACTTTACTTGCTCTTTACTAAACACTTTACACATTATCCTTTAAAACCTGAGTAAACTGGCCTGATTTTGAAAAATGTGGGAAAAAGGCAATGAGCAACTTAACAAGAAATGACTCAAAAATTAGCAAGAAACTAGTGAAAAGTTACAAGAGAATGATCCGAATGATCTAATATAAAATTGTTTTTGCAATAATGAAATACAAAGATCAATAATACAAAGATGCTTTTTGATATGTATGATAGGTAAAGGCTTGAGCTAACAAGACCTGACTTACCTTTCCAACTATGGAGTCACTGAAGCTGCAGCCAGTCATCAGCCACACTCAACCCGCTTATGATTTTATTATCATGGATTTATAATAAACAAATAGATAGCATTAGACAGAATTAAGACAATTCAAGTCCGTGAACCAGAAGCTCTGTTGTCATGGTCACAGTCTAATGCCTGGAATGATTACACTCCAAATGTTGACATGGAGTCGACGTCTGATGGTCTTTTGTTTGTTTTTGTCTGGTTTCTCTCATTTCCTCTCATTAAAGAATATGAGTGCAAGCAGACATCAACTTTCTTCAATGCTCATCATGTGCTTTAAAAACTTCTTTTAAAAGTTTTATTTTCAGGAGCACTTTTGTTTCAAATGTATGTTGGGTGCACCAGTTCAGCCGGTTCTGACCGACACAAAGTAACTACAAAGAGACAAACGGTGACCAAAAAGGATATAAAATTACCTCAGAATAACTACAAAAACAGAAAAACAACCAACTAGAGACACAAAATTACTACAGACACAAAGCGTCCAAAAAAGACACAAAATTACAAAAACCCTAACATGAAATTACTTCAAAGAGATACAAAATTATAACAAAGACACATAAAAAAATATGAAGAGGCGCAAAAGCACTAAATAAAAAAAAAGGCAAAACTACCACAAAGCTGTGTCCATGCCCATGCCAGTGCTGTCTTTTTCCAAAAATCAAACTCTATTTATCTGTGTACCTCACTGCGGTTTTTCTGAGAGGTTACATCGGGCCAGGAATTTTGGCGTTGCCAAAAACTTGAGTAGATGTTCTGCCTTGAGTGAGTGAATATGATTGAAAAACTGAATTTTTATGATGGCACTTATACAGAAACTGGATTGGTTGCATTGCAGCCTGATTCTGGATCTGCCAGTCAGTATCAGTGCCAATACCTCTCCAGTGTATAGGATTGCTGCATGTGTAACTAACATATTTTATTATATATATTTTTCACCGTCTCCATATGAGATCATGTAGAAACTATTATATTTGTAGAGCAACAGTCTCTGTTGTGTCCCTCTCTCAGTCTGTGCTTTTGTGTTTGACTGTGGGGACACTGTCAGCACATCTGGCCACTCTCACACCATCGCCAAAGGGCTTCAGAGAACACGTGGTGTGTGTGTGTGTGTGTGTGTGTGTGTGTGTGTGTGTGTGTGTGTGTGTGTGTGCGCGTGTGTGCGCACATGCCCTCAACACTAGATGGGATTGTGAAGCAGATGTGTCAACATGCCAGTGCTCAGTCATGGTAGCTGCAGGTTCAAGCTCTGACCTCACTGCATTTGATCCGTGTATACAAGAGGAAGAGCCTCCTTAGTAATTAGTGTTGGCTCTTTATCCCAGTCAGACGTCCCAAAGCTGATTTAGTCCTCGGATCAGAATAGATCTCTTGATTAGTATAGATAATTCAGATATTTATACATGCCAATGTGCAGCTTTTTCTATTTTGTCCTTTGTGCTTTTTTTTTTTTGTAATTTGTGTGCTCTTCAGTGGATTATAAACTCGCATGCCAGCCACACAATCACATACCACGATAGGCAGAAAGCATCCTTTTCCTCATTCCAGCAGATCTATTTTGGTCGTGTAAAGGCACGGCCTTTTTGCGTTGCCTCTCTGTGCCTTTGTGACTCTCTTTACAGAACTTCAGAGTCATTAAGAGTGAGTTTGAGTGTGGCCTGTTATGTTGAGGCTGCCACTACTTCTCGTCTTTGTGCTTGGTACCAGTCAGCAGCCTCAGGGTAAACAGCGGAGGAGCTGGCTGAGTGAAAGGGATCGCTGTGAAACAACTGTACTGCTCCTTGAAGGAAAAGAAGACAGCAGCTGTCAGTTAAAGCTAGGGCTGAACCCCGAATCATATATTTTTTATTTGACTCCGGTCTGGCTGTGCAATATAAATAATTGACAATTCATTCCTCTTTTTTTCTTTTTTTTTTAAAAATATAGTTGACCTAGCATTCACAAAATTCCTGGCATGAGTTTCAAGTGATGGTTTTGACCACATTATGATAGAAAAATGCAAGAGAGTCCTGGGAACATATTTTTGAGCATTTTAAGATCAATTAAAGGCTTCTAGACAGCTATATGATGCAAGATATGAATTGCGGCGTAATTAATTAACGTCATATGGGGTGCCCGGTGACTCGGTTGGTAGAGTGTGCGCTCCATATTCAGAAGCTGTGCATCCTTGTCGCAACAGTTTGAGTCCGACCGGCGGCACTTTGCTGCATGTCATCCCCACTGTCTCGTGGCCCATTTCCTATCATCTCTCTAGATGTCCTATAGAATGAAAGCCATAAAAGCCCCCAAAAATAACTTCAGGGGAAAAAAATTAGAGACCTGTAACATCTGACTACCATATGGATTTGTCAGAATGATGAGACAGACAGCACACATTTGTTTCTGTTTAAATCAGGGTCGTATTGCCTTGTTTATTCCACTTCAAACATTAAATATTGTGTAAATATTATAAACAAATGAAATGAAACGTTAAAATAAATTTACAGCACTGCCCACTCTGAAATAACTGACTTCTCTTGTTTAACACGATAGTTCTACTTTGTTATTTCCCTTTGAAAATAAAAACTAATACATAAATCGTAACAAGCATAAATAAACTAAATTAAATCATTTACGATTGCAATATTTTTTAGATGAAAATGGAAACTGGAAGCTCGAACTTGTTTTTTCTTTCTCATGTTTTAGTCAGGGATGATAACAACTAACGGACCATCGATTAATAGGTCTTTAAGAATTTAATTGAACATGTGAAATTAGAAAGATCAATCGACAGGCTATGCAGTGCTGTCAAAATATTTGCAATATGTTGCAGTGAGCTTTTATTAAACTGAATTGGTATTGTTTGAAATGAACAAAGTTTCTATAGTTTTTACAATTAACAATGAATCGATCGTTTGTTTCACCAATAATCAATCAAGAGAAGTGCTTGTGATTTGCAACCCTAGTTTTAGTTTTCTTTGTTACGTCTCCACTGCTCTGTGTTTTCCCTTTTTCTGAGCACAGTGGTGAAAGTGAGCAGTTCCCGTCAGATACGACGCCAGCAAAACAGTGCGTCTGATCATCTTGGTCCACGTTCAAGAATGCTGCCTTAGGTAGCCGCTCGAACCGATCCTCATTCTTTTCCCATTAGAGCTCAGGCATGACTCAGTTGTCAAGGGCAAAGGGGGAGAAAACCACGGCAGACAGTGGGGAGTCAGCCTGACAGTAAGAAAGACAGACAGACAGGCAGGGAGTAGGAAGGAAGGAGGGAGGACTGGGCAGGTTGAGTCCACCTCCATCCTGCGGTCTTGGCTGTTATCCTTGTGTTGCAATCAGAGCCAGCAGAAATTTTCTGGAGAAGAGGGGAAGCCCGTGCAGGCTGAGGTGGTACAGGCAAATGTCATGTACCGTGTGAGACAAAAAGCCTTTTATTAGAGCTTTGTTTAAGCTTCACACAGATACTTTGATGACACATCTGGGTCACATTCAGAGGGCAGCAGCAAGGGAAAATCCACTGCCTTTGAACACATCTCAGTAAGTGAGGTGTTCAAGGCCTTGTCAGAATTTTTTTTTTCCCCCACTCGCTGTGTGCACGTGTCACAGTGCATCTCTGCGCCATACCAAATAAATCCCCGTCTCTGTAGTGGGAAAAGTTTCAGTGCCGTAAAACCTTTTAGGTAATGTGTGTGGGCTTCTCCATAAAACCCGTGTGTGGCCTTTTCTCTGCGTGTCTTCAGACAATGCCAGCCATAGTTAAAGTGTGATGGAGATGGCTGGTGCCTGCCAGGAGCCGGACAGAGAAGCAGCAGCCATGTCCGACGGGGAGCTGCCTCTCTTTGTGCCTCTGACTGCAGACCAGCTTGCATGAAGCGGTAAATCATGTCAGCTGGCACAATAAGAGACAAACACAAATCCACACCCATGCTAAACATTCAGCCAGATACAAGCATGCACACACTTGGCTCCATTACATCTAATTTGTGCTTGGATAATTTGTTTGTGAAAAGAATCATTTTATTTGTGCCCCAGAAGTCTTTTGCTTTAACTGTAACAAAGCAGAAGATGTACACATTATTGCACTCTTACAACACTCATGGGGAAAAAAGGCTTCCAAATAATCCTTTTTTTAAGAAGAAAGAGGAGAAAGCGATCTTTAATGGTTCTTTGTAAGACTAAAGGTTCAATTAAAAACCCTTTCCCCTTTTTTTCCAGAGAACCTTTTTGAAAGAAAGAGTTCAAAGCATGGGTGTTAAATAAGCTTGGGTGATATCAGTTTTTTTCACACCTTCATATCTTCCTGGAATTTCACCAGGATATAGTACATTGTATGATGTTATCAGTGTGTGGCTCAGCTGCTGTTTAGCTGCAGCACATCTAGATAAACGGAGTTTGGCTGATTTATTTTCCTCCGCATGATGCATGCAGTTGTCAGCAAAAATAGACAGTGAAAATGATCTCTTGATGATCATATTGACACTATACCACCTTTTAATACAGTTTCAATGTCTTAATCTGTCACAGATATGAGGAAATGCAGATATATTTGTTCTACTCAACCTATCCTGTTTCGGTTTCAAAATAAAAGCTCTCTGACAACGTCTCTGTTGACAGAATCCCTTTAGTTGTTCAAATAAGGCATTTTACTTAGAAATATTTGCAATAGCGTGTTGTTGACAACGCAGGAGCTTGTATGGCTTCTAAATGAGTCGAGTATGCGCTTTTAATTGGGAAAATACAGCAGTTATAACAGTAGCTCTGCACCAGCGCCGCAACAACAAACACTGCCAATGTGAACACACATTGCTCATGCATAGTGTGGCCCGGGCGTAACCCTTCGGGGCATGTGATGCGCACTGCATGCAAAACAAACTTACAACCTCTCCTAGATGAATTTAATGAGGGTCCGTATTTTGGACGGTATTGAAAATCACTCTGTTGAGATTTCTAAATACCCTGGTCATAGCATGATACCAGCCATGCTTATTCTAGAAGAGTTCTCTATATTCCCTTTTCCACCAAATTAGCTCCGGTTCTTTAACTGGTTCTGTTCGGGATCCCTGAAACCTTGGTGCTGTTTAGCGAACCAGCCCACATTTCCACCTGTTCTGCCCAGAACCACTGTGATCAAGGATATGTCATCAACGGACTGTGTTACATAACAATCAGTAATTGCAAATTTTCAGATTACATTGATTATCTGCAAACTTTTGTTCTGTTTTGATCAACTTTTAATGAGAGCTCTTCACGCTGCTATTCTTCGGCGCCAGCTGAGCACCAACCTTTTGGTTTCTGAACCAAGTTATTTCAGGTCGAAATGCTTAAAATGGTCCAAAATTATGTTTGGGAACTAGAACAGAACTGGGTTTATGTTGATGGAAAAGGATAACACAAGAGGTTCAGGGTGGGATGTTTCAGACGGTTCTAGGTATAATCCTTTACGTTTGGTTCTTGGTAGAGCCCTCTGAAAGGGTTCAAGACAGAGCCTTGATAGACTGTTCTACCAGGAACCAAAAAGGTTTTTGCTACTGGGACAAGCCATAGAAATAAATGTTGTTCTAGTTAGCATCTTTATTCTTAAGAGTGTACCACATGCACATGTTTATATGCATCCCATATCCCAGCTGACGTACATCTTCAGCCCCTCTCTCTGTTGTTGAGGCGTGGGAGGAGAGGTCCACTGTTTTAATTAAACTTGTAAGGGCTGTTGTGTTTGGCAGAACTATATTGGTGTTTGTGTTTCCTAAGTCCCTGCTTTCATTTCGGTTTACGACCTCGCTTTGAACTGCGTCCCCACTCCCCCACAATGAAGTTTCCAGACATTGTGGGACAGGAGTGTCTCAGTCGGGGCACTCCTCCTATCGTGTGTTTGTCACATTTGACGAGCATTTCATGGGTTTATTTTTACATTTTTCAAACCCGGAGTCCACTGTGTTCTCTTTTTGGTTTTGCGTGGTCATAAATTGTCGAAAAAGTACATAGAAAATGTATCCTTCCAACAAAACCGCTCAAATGTTTGACTTGCAAATTTCCTGAAGGATGCGGTCTATTTGCAGCCCCTCATATTGGTTAAAAGCGAACGATACACACAGCTGCTCTCAATTCCCGAATGCTATCACACCTCAACAGGCTTTCTGTTATGACTACTCGGATTCTCAAAAACTCAGTGGCTCACTTGAAATTGACCTCATCCTGCATCTAAATAAGCTCAGAGAGACACCGGGTTTTTGGAAATTGCATGCTAGATGTGATGAATATAGCCGGTCCTTCAGGGACAAACAAACAACTTCCTAAGCCACCGCCGCGACTAGGCCACTCCTCAGCAGCATGAACCTTCAAAGAGAGGAAAACAAGCCTGAAATACTCCCGTGCCTTATTTCTTTTCATTGGTGTATGGCTTGAAAGCTGAAAGAGATTCTGTGACATGTGTGACTGAATATCCAACTGTGTTGGCTTTTGTTCTTTGTTTATGGCGTTGTTTGTATGCTATCTTTAGCATAAGGGGGCAGGGATTGTTTGGGAATTTCCCCTGTCTTAACTTAAAGAATAAATCATTTATTAGCACATCTGTTTATCTATGCAGTAGGATTTTACATGACATTATTTGGTCTCTGGCCAACAGCTGGATAAGAACGTTGATACCAGTATTAATTCTGTCCGTTTATAGATCGAATCACAGCGTTTGTTTGCCATAACTTCCAGGTAGAAAATCCCTGCGTCAAAAAAGGCCCACCTAAAACAATTAATATCAGTTTATGTGTACACAATTCTTAGAATATTTTCACCACCTTACCGTGATGTCAGAAAGCCCTTTTCGACAGGAACTGAAGCTGTTGACTCAAAGCCAACAGACTCCACTGCCAAAAACAAAACAAAACAAAAAAACTGCATTTTTACTTCGCAGAACAGGGGAGTTGCTGGTCTGCTGCTGCCTTGACTGATGAGTATGTTAGGTAAATTGATGAAAATATTCCAAATATAGCATCAATCTATATTGACTTTCTTTTTGTTTTGGGGTTTATCAAAGACACTAACAAAGCAACACGCATATAAAATAAGCACGGCCGAAAGGTCACACCACAATTTGCAGAATTCACATATCTCTGCCGTTCAAATCAGTTGGCAGTTATGGCGATGTGGAAGGGATTGTTGTTAGCGTGACTTGATGGTGATTCGATCTCTAAGGCCAGCAGCCTTAGCGTAACAACAATTTCAAACTAAGAAGAAAGTGTTAACACAATTTGCTTTTATATGCTCTAAACAAACAAAATATAAGCTGTAAATTAGTGAGTTTCAGAGGTGTTGGTAGGTGTTTTTTGGACAGAGCAAAGCTAGTTGTCCCCTTGCATTTCAAGTCTTTGTGTTAAGCCGACCATTCGTTAGCCCTGGCTTCATATTTAGCGCACATCGATTAAGAGTGGTATCAGTCTACTCATCTAACTCAAATCAAGAAAGAAAAATAAACCCCAAAATATCTAACTTTTACTTAAAATCATTGAAATAACCTTTAAATCATCCTCCCAACTACAGAAGTACACCTTTTTTCATCTAGAAATAATTGGAAAACAGAAAACCATTTTATCGTTATACAATTATTCTTCGAGTTGATAGCTCGCATACATCAGTGTCTGCGCGTATCCTTTTGGAGTGGTTGAACCTAATTCTGGGAAATACAGGATGTTGTTAACTTGACAACAATAACAATTAAACAGAAAATGCCTCTCGTAATGCATCAAAAAGGTCAATGATATACGAAAATGCAAGGATGGATTTCCCCTCAAAAAGCGCAAAGATATTGCAGAAAGTGGTTGAATAAGAGTATGCAGTGGAAAATTCCCAGGCCAAGTTTAGAACCCAGCCATGAGCAAACTGAGGGAAGAGGGTGAAGATTTGGGGTTAGAGAGAGCGGGGGATATGGACACTGGGTGGATGTTAGTGGGTTTTTGAGGGAGGAGTAGCTGGTTTTGTGCAGAGACGACTCGCTGTGAGACTGCTCACTGCAGTTCCTCCTTAATTACAGTTCTACTGGAGGACAAGGCCAGGCATGCTCTGTGTGTAGCGCTGAAACACTCACACCAAGTCACACGTACAAATGTAATGAACACAAGTGCAAGCTTGAGCAAAGGATTTGTGTCCTTTGAGGAAATCCGAGTTTATCCCCCATTATCAAAGCATTGAGGCTGGCATGAAAAGAGTGTGATTGTCACTGACTCATGTACTGTATATAGGACTCAGTGTGTCTACCTGGGATACAGTTTGAAATCTTTAAGTAACTTTTGGATCTGTTTCGCTATAAAGGAGCAGTTTGTAAGATTTAGGCGGATTTAGTGGCATCTGGTGGTGAGTTTTGCAACCAGATTGCAACCAGCTGAATCTTCTCCGGGTTAGAATTCCTTAAGTGGCGAAGTTTCTGAATAGAGAATTTTCACGTTATAAAATCAGTTTTTCTCCGGCGCTGTTTGGCATGTAAGAGATAGGCCTCTTGCCCAGCACCTGCTAATGTGTGCTCACCTTTATTCTCTGATAATTTAACCCCCAGACGTTCACAAGGTTTTCATCGGAAGCTAAAGTATCCCCACTGGTCTCTTCCTCTCTGCAACAAACGGACATGGTGATTTTAAACCCGGAAAAAACTCTTAATGAAGCAGTCTCACGTTAAAAAATCAGTGTTTTCCCAATGCTCATGGGGGGGCTGCTAATTGCCTTGGCCAACAAGAAACATAATAATAATAAACTTCATTCATAAAGCTTTTTTTGAAACAAAGTTACAAAGTGCTTTGTAAGATTGATCCCATATAAATGCAAGAAATGCAAAGAAACAGCAACCCCCAAAAAATAAAAATAAATACCATCAATGAAGCATATGAAGCAGAAAAATTTGCAACTAAGTGTCCAAAAAATTGCACTGAGGTACACAAAATCAAAAACTGGAATAATACAAAAGTTGCATATTGGCAGAAACTGAAAGAAGTTCAGTTTCTGCCAATATATTCCCCTAAATCCCAATAACACGCTGGACCTTTTAATGATCCTTTTAAAACCGTTCATAAACACTACAGTTTCTGGTCTGAAAACAAAAAAAGCTTTATGGCCTAAGTAAGCTGAGCTGTGAGAAGTACATGTACATCTAGCATCAACATCAACCTAGCATTGCCTCTGCAAAGGGTTATTTTGGGAGTCCATAATTACAAAGGAGGGACTGACTTTGCTTCTCCACAAGTCACCCGCAGCAAACACACTCACCACTGGCAAGGTTGGCTTCAGAACCACCCAGCTAACCCGGGGTTAACACAGTCTTGGCTGCAACGACCGGCTCATGCTAACTGCTGGTACCTTGTCTGTGGGTTAGTTAATAAAAAAGGTACATTTATCAGTCTCCTTGTTTTGTAATTTAAGGATGTTGATGTGCATACTGCTACTGATGCACATGGCAGGCACATATGTACTGTACATTGCAAACACACACACACACACACACACACACACACACACACACACACACTCTCCTCACCCTTTAAACCAATCATGTGATGTTATTTATTTTCCCCGTTTGGTGACCCTGGTCAGAAGTTCACAGTTCCTGAAGCAAAAACCATCCAGAACTAAATCCACTCAACATGAAAGCCTCTGCAAACATGACTGTATGAGCAGCACAAGTGCACTCCATGAACTCTGGTGTCATTTGGCCTGTGTGGACACTAGTGTTTCTGTCCCAGTCAAGGTATATGTTTTTCACATTTTTGTGTGTTTCTTGGTTTTTGGTCGTTGGAATCACTGGATCCCTAAATGTGGGGAGAATAATTATAGGCCATGTGTGCATGAAGTACATGTGTGTAACATTCAGCAACATGATTATATAAAATGCTGCGTGTCGATGCTGGACGCACCACCATGCCTTCAGCAAAGCGTGTTTATGTGTAGCATTTAGTAGATACTGCATTGTGTGTTTTTTTTCCTAGAAATGATCTGATCCGGTCTGCTGAGAGGGAGGTGGCCGTTTCTTTAGAGTTGTTTACTCCTCTGGTATTCCCTTGTGGCCTAGCCACACTGTCGGAATAGGAAGCCATTTTGTTGTTTTTGTTGGGTTTTTCTTAATGAAGAAATTGGGCTGTATTTTAGAGTAATTTGTCTCTTTATCTGATGGCAGCTGGCTTTTAAAATTGATTTAACCATTACTTTTTACCGCCAATGGATGGTGTTTGTTTTTTATGGGAAACTAACTTAAGTTTTTCATTTTATTTTATTTTTTTTTTATTTTTTTCAGAATATTTGACTTGCTTTGCATGTCTGTTGTGGCACATTTGATTTATGTGGAGTTGTAGAGCGCTCAGGGAATTGAGAGAACAGTTGTATCTGGCTAAATGACAAGAGTAAAGCCATATATAGGTCATGAGGCTAAAACAATGAGACAAGCTGTCATGCTGCCTCACCATTCTGGCAATTGTTCAGCCACTACATGCACCGCAGTGATTTGATTGGCTAGAATGGAGCCAGAAGTTGTTATGATTGGCTATCACAAATCACCAGAGCTAACAGAAGCCATTGCAAACTTCATTTAACATCAAAGCAAATCACTCAGAGGACCCACGCACGCGTCCTTTATCTATGGATTGTCGATGCTGCTATTGATTTATCTTTGTAGTGTTTCTGCAGTTACTATTTGGCTGTTTATTATTTGACTGTGATGTTTTATCTAAGTGATTAGATTCAAAAGTTTATTTTGCAGCTGCGTTTTGTCCCATCAGCGTATCTCTGGTTCAGGGTCAGCTCACCAAATGAGAAGGCCTGTCCTGAATGCCTGAACTACTTTTGTCAGACAATATGTTGTTCTGGGAAATAATTGAGATGATATTGCTTTTTTCAATAGCAAAAGCTATTATAATGTTATAGTAATAGCATTATAATGCAAGTGCACCCTTTCAAAGAGCTTTGTGCTTTTAATTCTTAGTAATTTTCAGACATGGGAACATGTTTTTTTTTTATGTAATTATCTAATAGGTAGTATTCAAGAAAGTACAGAGAAAAGTGTAGTATCTTTACAAGAAGAGCGCAAAATGACTCAGTTTTGTGACAAAATTTGGCCAACAAAAACAAAACCAAGTAATGCCTCATGCGACTAATAGACAAGCTCAGCGAAACTTTGGGAACACCGCAGTTACCTCCATAATCCGGTCGCTGTGCTGCCAAGGTTATGCAGCCTGGGAGCTGGGTGGTTTGCAGAGTGGAGGATGAAGTTGTTTGTGTGTTAAACGATAGATTTTTAGGACGGTTTTTCTGTAACTCCAAAAGTGGAGAATTGCTGCATCAGACTCTAATAATGGTTGGAGAAGCCCTGCTGTCCAGGTCAGTGTGACGGAGGCCATGTCCATATATCGTACATTAAGTTGATTATCATGACAGACCTTCAAGTAAGAGCTTGAAAATTGTGCTTTTTGTCTTATACAGTGTATAAGATGTTTCTACTAAATATATATTATAAATACTGTAAAAACTGTTATGAAACTGTAACGTTCCTCAGCGACACCCCCTGTTGGCTTTAACTCATAGTCACTTTAAGGTGTACTGGGGCTTTCTGTTTGTGTCTTTCGGATGACGGCAGCATTGATGCATTCAGCATGAAAACATCAAACTTTAATGAAATTCCCCAAACTAATATTTAACCCAAAGCCTTGTCCGTCTGTGAAATTTACCATCTTATGAGCTCCTGAAGTGACTCACAGGCAGCAATAGACCGACGCACCGTGAGAAGATGATGCCCCCCACCACCCCCCACCCTCACAGACATGTGGGCCACGAGTTGGTGTTTGAATCAGGCCAACTCAGCAGTTCAGGATGGGAGAGGAAGGAAAAGAATGGAGGAGGGGAGGAATGAGCCCTGACTCTTGTCCCGATATGAATTGTGTCCCAGAGACTCGCTGAAACAATGGACACTGACAGCTCATGTGGAAATACTCCCACAGACAGTTTTGACATTGTGTGTGTGTGTGTGTGTGTGTGTGTGTGTGTGTGTGTGGTGAGAGAGTGTTTTGGCCAAAGAGACTAGATGAAGTAAACCACAAATGGAGTTGGTGGAGCAAAGCATGGAGCAGGAAGAACCAAGGATATGTGTCACCACACACACAGGAAGTGTTGTGTTATGCTGTGTGGTTGTGTAAGAGAGGCTGTTTCAGGTGCAGGGGAGGACGATGGGACGGAGGCCTGTACGAGCTTGCAGAGGATTTACCCAATCACACCCGGAGAATGGGGGCCCCTCACCTGGAGGCCAAGAAGGGGCTTCTCACTGACCCATGTTCATGGCTGAATAGAGGTCATTGAGGGTGCTCGTGTTAATGGCGGGGTCCGTCACATACCAGTGGGAATCTCATGCTGAATCCCCTTCAAAGGATTAAGAATGATGACAAAAAAATGAACAGGAAGCCCATATTCAGCTAATACTATCATATTGATTTGTTGCAAAACACTTGACCACCAAAGCTTCCCAATAGAAGAGGTGTGTGTGTGTGTGTGTGTGTGTGTGTGTGTGTGTGTGTGTGTGTGTGTGTGTGTGTGTGTGTGCATTTGTCTGCTTAGATAAGGATAAAAAATGACCTCATTCAGCATAGGAGACAACATTTTCTCTGGCCACTTATAAGTCAAGTTGTAGCGTGATGGATTATTTTTCTTGCCCACAGTGTGAATGAGATGAATGTCTCCAGAGGCCGCTTCATAACAGAGGATCACTTTTCCTGTGGGTTGTTGGAAGACCTTCTCAGCGAGGTGTCTTCTGTGAGACAGACAATCTCACTTTTTCTCAGTCGCTCTGTTTTCCCCCTAAGCCGGCGGTTTACAACAAATCATAACTGGCTCCGAGGCTGAATGATGGGACGTCCGTTTTCAAGACGGCATGTGTGTTCACATGCGTGGCTGCCTCATTTTCTTATCTGTCTGCTTGAATGTCACATGCTCTGGCATTCCTTGTCCTGTCTGCACTGTGTGTGCTAGTGACAACGAGAGAAAGAGCCAGACAGACCATAATCCTCCTACTCTGCTTGTTGTCTGTCACCTGCAGCCGATAAAAGATTAGAAAGTGACTCGCATCAGTTCCCAAAAGTGGAACAGTGGACAGTGAAGGTGGAGGTTACAAACTGGGATAGAAGTAAAGGTCACAAACTGGGATAGAAGTAAAGGTCATCCTGAGTTCACTTGTGGTTTTGAAGTGAGATCAAACCAAATTTTACCAGGTCTGGTCTCTTGTAACTGCATTTTGAACTGTGAAGACCTCTAGACCAGTGATAGTCAACTTACGGCCCATGGACCAAATGTGGTCCCCAACAGGGTGTGGGATGGCCTTCCAAGTATTTTGTAAGTCAGTAAAAAATAGAGGGATTCACACTGAGAACTGTTTTTATACTTTAAGTATGCATAAGGTACAAGAGTGTGTAAAACAGCATCATAATAGAACTTGTTTATCAAAAAAGGGGGCAGAGGTCCTAGCTAAGCCCCTAACGTCCTGAATTTGTAGAAATGCTCTAAAATACTATCAATCTCCCAAAATCCTAGAAATGTTCTGAAATCCTAGAAACCTCCTAAAATTCTAGGAACGTAATAGAATTCTAAACACCCTAAAATCCTAGAAAGGTTCTAAGATCCTAAAGACATTAAAAATTCTAGAAACGTCCTAAAATCTTAGAAACGTATGGAGCCACTGTGAGGATTTTAAAATCATTTTTAAAAAGCTAGGGAAAAATGTCTTGAGAAAAAAAATGTCAAAACAAAGTTAGGAAAAAACTATATTAGTAAGTATCAGAATTACATATTTAAAATTTGTTTGAGTCATTGTACATTTTTCAAGAACTTTTTCAGGTCACTGGATTTTTTATCGTTCTGTGGGGTTTTTTTCAGCTTTAAAGTAATTTCTTGTACTTTTTACTAATTTCTTGCTAATTTTGGGGCTGATTTCTCCTTTTATTAATAGACTTGTATTTGTATAAACACTCTCCTGTTCTTCCGGCCATTCATTCATACACTTTATGTCAATTTTATTATTTATTATTTTAGCTCTCGCTGCTAGTGTGGCCACTTTTTACGACAATTCACCAAACCTGTTTGCCTTTATTTAAATAACATGAATAATTTCAAACACAACTGCAGCGCTGGATGAGTTTTATTCACTTTCTTAACTGTAAAACTATCTCAACAAGCTGTAGCAAATGAACCATATTCCCCTCCTCCCACTCCTGAAGTGAGCCCACATGCATAATATCCACACAGGACTCATAAACGTTGCTCTCTTCATTAAGCAACGTGAAGCAAACCCAATTGAAAGCAAATCTTTTCAGCCGGGGGGCTCATTAAACATTGTTTGATGGTCGACGAGGCTGAAGGCTGCTGAGCTTTTGTTTTGGTTTGTGAGTGTGGGAGAGGAACTGAACTGTGTTCGAGATGGTGAACACGTAAAGGAAAGATTTGATATCAGGAAACAGTATCCTGTGTTTCCTCATAGTTTAGGGTCATTTTCTTGTCTGTGTAAGCCTTAAGTCTAGTGCTTTTTCTCTCTCTCTCTCTTTCTCACTCTCTCACACACACACACACACACACACACACACACACCAACTTAATGACTTATCTCACAAACAGAAGGCCAGACAGGTGGCAAGGACACAACTCCAAGGCTGCTGCTGGGACTTGTGACACCGGAGCACTGCCAGAATCTATTTCCCTGATCCCGTCTTTGCCAAAATGCCCATGAAATATATATTATTTGTCATATGGCTGCAGGAGTGTTTTAATGTTGTTCTCTTTGAAATGAAAAAGCTATCCACCACTTACACAGACTTCCTACAGCCTAAGGCATCAGGTTAGAGCTAAGATTTTTTTTAATGCCACTCAGAATGAAATTTAAGACCAATTTTACAACAACCAAATTGATTTAAAAAGAAAACATGAACTGATATCAGTTATTAGTTAAAGGGACAATTTTGGCCAAGTGTTTATTGTAACATAAAACATGACATTTTTAGTGACATTCACATGTGAGTTATTTTTTCAAGTTTTATATATTTAAAAAAAATTATTATTATTATTGTTGTGAATAATAATATTCACAACAATAATAATAATAAAAAGAAGGAAAAAAACACAGTATGTTACTAGTTATTTTGAAATTTTACAATGTATTGTCAAAAAAAATCATAAAATCTTTTTTCCCATGTCTGAGCATTTTAAAGAATCATTTTTCAGATTTATTAATCCCAATACCTTTTAAGACTTTTTAAGGATCTGTGGGAGCCCTATTATTGCTCAGGATATCTCTTCTTGAGAAAAAAGTCAAAGATTTCCATTAACTTCAGTATCCCACACTGACTTATATTTACATCTTCACGTGGGTTAGTGAGGCAGAGCCCGGGTACCTGTGGGCCAGATGGTGATGGAGACTTGGTGGAGCTAAAATCAACAGCATGTGTTTTCTTGGTTGGAAACATGCATATGATCAGCAGAGAGGCAGCTGGATTAAAACCAGAAGCAGTAGTTGGTTGTATTCAAGAGAGAAAGAGAGAGAAGGAGGCAGGAAGTTTGGTGAACCCCCCCCCCCCCAACGGCACTTTCTCTCTGGGGGGGTTGGAGATTGAAAGGCTGGAGGAATGCAAGACCTGTCTGCTCCATCGCTCTCCTCTTCCTCCTTTGATGCCCCCCCCCCACACACACACACACATGCAAACAGGTTAATCTCCTTATGTACGCACACATGCTCACACTCCCTTAACCTCTGTTTCTTGTGTGATTTGGCCCAACATTTGCGTGTGTGTATAGGTGGTGTGTATGTGTGTTTGTGATGGGGGGGTGGGTGATACCTGCAGTGAATCTTAAACCTGTGACTCCCACCGCACCCCACCCAACCACACAGGCCGAGCCAGAACGGAGCAGACAAGGCAGCTCCATTTAACGTGTCCCAGATGTGCAGCCCGGCCCCTGTGTGCCGCGGCGAGTGAAATGAGTGCAGGGAGTGAAGGAATGGAGGGGGTGCGTGCAAAGTGCTACCCAGCACATATGCATGCAAAAAGTTTGAGAGCTTTGTTTTGTTTTATCAGGTTTGAGAACCCCTCGTTTGCAGACAGCTTCACCTGACTCTCACCTGATTCATGTTCGTTTTTTCTAATCCCGCGGTCTCTTTGTTTTCGTTTATCTACGAGGAGTATGAAGCAGTACAAATGCACGCTCACAGATGACTGCAGGTCTTTGACGTCTGTTAATAAGTTAACATGGCAGCCCAGACTTGAGGCTCCTTTTTTTTCGATTTTTTTGGTAGTTTACATAAAAGTGATTGAAGTTATGCTTGTGTGTATACGTGCAGTAGTGTGTATATTCCCCCGAATGTAGTAATGAAAAAGGAATTCAGAGCTCAAGCAAAATAAGTAATGCCACAGTGTAAGAAACAATCTGTTACAAGTTTTGACAGATAATCGGCCAATACAGATACTGATTACTGTTGATCGGTATCGGCCCTGAAAAACCAATATCGGTCGACCCCTACTCTGTTACAGGTAAAAGTCTTGGCATTAAAAATGTATTAAAGATAAAACTAAGTAAGCATCACCAGCAAAATGAATGCAGTACAAGTACTTTGATGCAGAATGGCTCCTTTTTAGTGTTGTATTATGAGTTATTTAATTATTTTGATTATTGATGTGTTAACTTGTAAGTCATTTTTAATATTTCATGATACTCCATAGACAGTGTGTTACTTACAGTACATGGCAGTTGTTGTACTCAGTCTGAAGAAGCTAAGCAATTTACTGCTGTTGACATATTTTAGCCACCTTAAAAAGTGTACGCCATATTTGGAGTATTTTCACCATTTTACCTCTCTCTCTGACAGAAATCAGTGACTAATGGTAAGGTAAAGCAGTATAAATATTCTGGAGCACCCAGTCGGTCACCTGGTAGAGCGGGCGCCCCATGTACAGCGGCTTTCCGTGCTGCAGCGGCAGCTGGTTCAAGTCCAGCCTGTGGCTCTCTGCCGCATGTCATCCGCTCTCTCCCCCTTTCATGCTTAATTTGCCCTTTTAAAAAAAATGCAAAAAGCTGAAAAATAGTCTTTAATAAAATAACATAACATAGTTATGTTATGTTACATACATAACATAACAACATAACAACAAAATAACATAGCACTAAATAAATTTTAAATCTTTTAGGTGGAATTTTTTTCAGGTGGCTAAAATACATTTACACTTTCGATACCTACCTCATACACTACCACTTCAAAAGATCCCGAAAATACCTTTAATCTTAACAATGCATCATATTTTTTAAACTTATCATATGTTTTAACTTCTACTTTGTAAGGTAACTAGTCACAGTTTTCAAAAGCTTTCAAAATAGTGGAGTAAAAGATAGAATATTTCCTATATAGTAAATATAGTAAAGCCATAAGTAGCATTAAACATAAATACTCATGTTAAGCACAAGTACCTGAAAGTTGCACTTGTGTGCAGCACTCAAGTAAGTGTATCAAGTTCCTTTCCACCACTGTCTGTGTGTTTATTCTTTACTGTGCACCTAGCATAACACAGCATGCACAAGATCACAGAAACTTCCAGTAAGTTCCTGCCCAAACCTTCAGTGCAGCTGTCGATTATAACCACGTACGTTTATCAAGTTCCTCCAAATTTCCACCCAGGCCCTGCCTCAACCACCCCTGCAAGAATGTGAAATATGTTTGCATGTTTAAAAAAAGAAGTTCTTCTTTATTCTGTCTGGATTCTTTTTCCATGTTAGTGTTAGCTGAACGTCTTGGCAGCGGTCGGCCCCTAAACACACAGATAGACTTCCCGGCCGTCTCCGATGGGGAAGAGAGGAGACGTCCAAGAATACTGATTGTTTTGGTTCATTCCTCACATTTATGTGTACGTCCCTTTGGAAGGGGCTCCACGTGCACTTTACATCGACAAAGGTGAAAACTTGACCGGGCAACTCAAACATTAGAGGAGAAATGACTGTTTTAGTATTCGCTGCAGCTTATTTACATGGGAGAGGAATGTAGAAATTTGCTATTCAGCTCATTTTGCTGTATTTGGATGAAACCACTGGAGAGTCATGAAAACCAGCTATTTCTGAGCCCACGCTATGAGGAGAAAGCAACAGAATAGCGCTCTGCATTTCATTAAATCATGTCTTTTCTAATGCAAACTGGACAGAAAAATGCAAATGTGTCCGCAGGAAAAATGTTTCAGTGGATACATATGCTTACTGTACAGCACAGTGCCGGACTGTCTCTTTTTGTCCTGCATGGCTGTGCTCTGTCATGTGCTGTTTCATCCTGTTCTACTTTATGCCATATTCCTGGTGGTTTTGAAAGTGAGGAGCTTCCAGCTGTGTATGCGTGTGTGTGTGTGTGTGTGTGTGTGTGTGTGTGTGCGTGTGTGTGTGTGTGTGTGTGTGTGTGTGTGTGTGTGTGTGTGTGTGTGCGCGTCTGTGTCTGTGGGGCCCAGGAATGGAGCCCACTGCCACAGCATCCAGTGACCTAATGCAAAAGGCAGCAGGGTCTAGCACTATTCACCATTCTCTCTGTGTGCTCTCCCCCCTCTCCAGTGATTATGGTCTCTCCTGTCACTAAGCACTTTGTCACGCTTGGCCGAAAACCATGATGGGGGCTGGGGGGGATTGTTGGGGTGCAGGAATGTCACTTGCATAGATGGACTGTAGCTGGATATGCTGTAGACAGAGCAGCAGGCTGCAGGTCATGGGCTGTAGTTTCAGCATACAGAAGTGAGCTGATGAATATATATCGTGGCTGTCTTGTGAAAACTGGAGATCTTATGTGCTAAGCAGAATAGCCCTGTTTTTAACAGTAACAATGCATTTTTTCAGATTATCAAATGTGTTTTATTTATTTATTACTCATCTATTTTTTAGAAGTAGGATAATTTTTTTTTCAGAACAATAAATAAGTAACAGTTCGGAATTTGTGGAAAAAGCTTATTGGCTTTTTTGCAGAGATTTGGATTAGAGGATTGTCATCACTCTCACATCTGCACAGTAAATATAAAGGTACAGCCAGCAGGCAGTTAGCTAAGCTTAGCACAAACCCTGGAAACGGGGGAAACAGCGAGCTTAGCTCTGCCCATAGCTAACAAAATTTCCCAACCAGCACCTCTAGAGCTCAAAAATGAGCATGCTTTATATCTCGATTGTTTAATGCGTATTAAAGCCAGACTGTAAAACGATTAATTCATGGATTTCCCAAAATGCTGGACACTTCCTCTAAGTTGGCCTGCAACTAACAGTGATTTTCACTGTTGATTAGTCATTTGTTCATTTTCTTCATTTATCGTTTTTTTTTTTTAATAAAATGTCAGAAAATGGTCAGAAATGATCATCAGTGTTTGCCAAATCCAAAAATGACATCCAAATCCCAAATATAGTTTACTGTCATAGAGGTGTATTAAAACCAGAAAATATTCACATTTAAGAAGGTGGAATTGGGAAATTTTTAAGTTCTGTTTTTTTAAGAAATTAACCAAATCGATTAATCAGTTATAAAAGTAGTTAGCAATTAATTTAAAAGCTGGCAGCCAATGGGTTAGTCATTGCAGCTCCATACGAAGTGCTTAATCAGAATTCCACACATCCTTCGTGTGTGTGATGAAGTCGTCTTTGCAGGATGTGGTTGTCTCTATTGCCTCTGTGAAGCAGACTAAAAGGATTGGATGTTTGCAAGTTCCTCAGCAGGGCTGCTAGTGTCTGGGTCATATCACTGAGTAAAAATATCATTACCAGGGGTCAGACCCCTGAGGGGCCACCGCTAAAGCTGTTAGCAGGGTGTTGATGTTGTCGCCTCTACCCCAAGTCTTACATGCACATAATGATGTGGCTTTCCACTGATAAAATTCTGTTTTAAAATCAGGATGAACGTCAGTCTTATAGAAAATATAGTTCTTGGATGACAGCGAAACATTTTTTACTTTAATTTTTCTGCTTTGACAGTGACTCAACCAATCAGAGCTGATAATTGGATAGATGCATACATCATGTTCCTCCATGGACTGCCCATCAAGCACAAAGATTTCCACACACGCAAACACCGTGCATACACATGTAAGCACTGTACACATGACACTGATAAATCATGAAAAACTATGATAAAGTCTGCCTCTGGTTCCAACACAGGTATACCTAAAGTACTTGGACATAGCGTGCCAACTTTCACAAAGCCCTGTGTGAAATATCACACATGAGGCCGGCCCCAAACACCTCTTTAAACCTTATTAGTCTGAACTCTGCTTAGAGATTGTGGTGCCGCTGAGAGGAACCAAAAGCATACCAGACATGTTGTGTCTGTGGTGTTGCATGTTCACTTATGTAAAGCCAAGTTTTCACAACAGTGCTTACAGAGCGGCGAACACAAACACCCATCTCACAAATTCCCCGTTGATTAATTTCCATTTGAATATGGCTCACACACACATAAATCAAATGATAATGTCACACAAAGCTCAATTCCTGGTAGTATGTGGTGTAATGACTATGACATATAATTGGCATGTTGATGTCTTCAGGTCTGGACTGTTATTAGATGTGAAATTTTGGGCAGATTGAATAATATACATGCAAATTTAAAAAAAACTGTTACATGGCAAAACACGGAAATTTGACACCTCACCATGGCCACAGCCTTCAGCGTAAACTGAAACCTTTAATAACTTTTCATGTTGAAGGTGTGAAGATGGCACAGACTAAATTTGAAGTCGATTGGAGTAAATCTCACAAAGGAGTTCATTAAAGTAAAACCATTGTAAACGGCAAAATACAGAAAAACTGCACTTTCAATCGAAAATGTCTGACTTCCTGTTGAGTTTAGGGTATGGCGCCAAGAGACTTTTTTTCACGTCTGGACATGATACACGTGCATACCAACCATGTACATCTAGTGAAACCTACCATGGATGCTACTTTGTTTTTCCCTCAGTTCTGATTTGTATGCAAAGTTTTGTGAGTTTTTGAGCACCTTCAGACCCTCAAAAACGCAATTCATTTGCATAAATGATAATAATTCCTTTAGTTCAGTGCTCGGGCTCTAATTAGAAAAGCATAAGAAATATTTTTATCTTTGTTAAAGCAGAAGTCTGTTTTTCTTTCAGTTCATTCCCACTGTCTCCTCATTTTCTGTTTACAGTCATGTCGAGTCAGAAGTGAATGTAAGAAGACCTGCCAGGAACAAGTGTGCACAGAGGCCCTAATGGCTGATCATAAAACTCTTTAGATTCCTGTCTTTTATGGGAGATGGTGGAAAAGCAGTAGGACTTTAAGGGGCTTTATCCTCACAGCTCTGGTTAACTAGAGGTGGGCTGCAATGGAACAAAGACTATTTTTCTTCTTTTTCCAAGAACAGCATGAGGCTTTCAAAAGCAACTGAGAGCCAGATGCAAAAATGGCCAGTTAGCTGACTTCTTATTGGTCTGTTTTTGAACCCCAAAGCAACAAAACTACATAAAAAAAATATATATTTAAGATTAATTCATATGATTGTCAGGTAGCTCTCATTTAGCTCTAAGTGTGGGTGTGAAAAAGATTAGCAATATGCCAGTGATGGATCGCATTACTTCAACAGCTTCATGGCAAGCTTGAAATAGCCAGTCTCTTTGGTTCAAAGCTGCCTGTGCCTGTCTCCAGAAGCTATGCAGGTCTTCAACCTGTTCGGAGATATCTCCGACTACCACAGCATTCCTCAAGTGTCATACACACACACACACACACACACACACACACACACACACACACACACACACACACACACACACACACACACACACACACACACACACACACACACAGACTAAAGCACATAGCACAGAGCAGAATCACCCAGAAGCCGTCTTTCCACCTTTGACCTCTTTCGCCTGGCCTTGTGTGGGTTTTTTTTCCTCTTGCAGGAGTTTTTATTAGCTCCAGTATTCCTAAATAAAACACTTTTTTTCATGATGATTTTATACCAGTATACTGTAAGAAAGAATTTAGGTTCACATTACTGGAAAACTGTAATGTGGAAATCCCAGTCAGTTTCTGTCCTTCTGTCTTTATCCACCCAGCTGTGTCAGAGCGCTCGTATTACCCTTACTGATACTCTTCACCACAGATGTTAAATGTTGTTTAAGTGAATGAATGTTTTTTCCATCCCTGTCAGCGTTTAGCCTTGTTATTAACTGTACTTGTAGTGGAATTCCCTGACCTTAAGTTTGGTGCAAGCTTGGTAGGAGCACAGATGCTTTTTGTCCTCATAGATCATTACTGAAGCAAATACGAGACATAAGTATTTGTATTTTAATAGCTGTTGAGTACTTCATATTAAGATTTTAACACCACCAAATTTATTGCATTGAGGTATTTGACAGTGAAAACCATGTATCTGATGTTATTTCTTGTTTTGCAATACAAAAAAAATGCATTTAATAATTTTTCCAGTGTTCACAAATAGGGATCCAAAACATTCAAGTTTCAGAATTAAAAAAAAGATTCAGGTTGTCAAATTATGATGCAAACATTCAAGATGAACATTTCCAAATGGCACAAGCCTGACTAACCAGGGAAGGATAAGGCAATCGAGCCTGAATGCATTTAAACCGACTTGTGGCCGATCAGAGCGCAGTTTGTCTGTCATGTGATCTGAGAAAGCAACAATTGAACCTCAAAATACGTATTTTGCAGTGTTAATGTGCAATTGATTATACAGGATGTTCCCATTTGAAATTATAAATATTTTTTTATTTTAATTTCAAAAGGGTGATGGTTTTTAATTAACGTAAAATGCAATTCATTAATCTGTGTTAAAATGTCAATATTATGTAGTCAGCCAAAATTCAAATACTTCTGTCTCTTATTTGCTTCCATAGATTGTGCATTACTTAAATTTGCATTTAATATTTCATACTCTGATCTGTAAATAACGTGATGGTAAAATAACACTGTGGAAATATTGAGTAACAGCTAATTGAAGCACCAGGCTTTTCTAACAGGCTTTGATCTGAGGTGCTGTTTAGCCTGCCGAGCCTGGCAGTGACCCGACAGTCTCTGATTAACGGGTTCACATTGGCTTACCCATCATGCTTCAGTGTAGCAGGGATTAGGTTTGTCAGGAGTTGTTACGATAACCTTTGTGTGATCGACTGGAACGTGCTCACTTAGTTCAGCTGTGTGTGTGTGTGTGTGTGTGTGTGTGTGTGTGTGTGTGTGTGTGTGTGTGTGTGTGTGTGTGTGTGTGTGTGTGTGTGTGTGTGTGGGTGTGTGTGTGTGTGTGTGTGTGTGTGTTCTGCACTTGGCGGGGTCGAGTTAGGGCCAGAGAGCTGTGGCACCTGATAGTTCAGCCTTACTTATCTTCTTTGTAGTCATCGGTGGACTTTATGACAATGGACGGGTTTAGAAAAGTCTTTTTTGATCTATAATTTAAAGGGCAGAGCAATTTTCCTGCATTATCCCAGACTGCAATCGCATTTAGTTAAAACTCTACAGTCCAGCAGAGGAAGCACATGCAATTTTACTATGAAACATACAATTTCTACCATGGAGTGTGTTCATCAGGGGTTTTTTTCAACAGTAGCAGAGAACATAATGTTTAACTTTGCAATGGAAAAACCCATTTCACTCTGATGAACGCACTGGCCCTGAATATAATACCCCAACCCAGCAGACAGGCTTAATAGACAGACAGGATTTCGCTGCCACAGTCTGGTTCTATGACTCGACATCTTAATTTGTTTGGCATCTTCAAATACTGCAGTCCGATGATGCTCCAGTGGTTTTAGTTACCAGGGAAACATGCCATAGCTTCAGCGTGTTTTTGATGGAAGGCATGGTGCAGTTAAAAGGATGCAACTAACAATTATTTTCACCATCAGTCAATCCACTAATTATTTTAATGGTTAACTGATTCATTTTTTGGTGAAAATTCTATTTTCCAAAGCCCGAGGTGACGTGTTTAGATTGCTTATTTTGTTATCCTCCTGTCTAAAGTAAAAATGATTTAATTTGCTACTACCATTAATGACAAAGCAAAACTGAGAAACTGGAACCAGACATATTACATTTCTGACTGACAAAAAAGGCTGAAACAATTCGAATGATAGTGAGCTTAAAGGTTATAACTATTGTATTTCTGCCTGAAGCATGACTTCAGGGTGGTGATGTCAGTTTTGGTTTATTTATGCCCTACACCCTTTAACCCGAAACTTACAGGTTCATTTGTAGGGAAAAAAAATGCAAAATGGCGCAAAATACAAGCTTTCTGTTTAGTCCAGAGCTCCACTGGTGCATTCATTTGCAACTTACCCAGGATGCCATGGGCACTAACACACCCCCATTCACAGCCACTATGCTGGCTTTGAACTTTGCACTGGTAACAATCTGGATGGCATTTCTGGATGTTGTTGATAAGCTTTCACTTTGCATGGTAGTGATCCCTAATTGAGGGTTTGCTGAATGTCAGAATTTTAACTCGCAGTTTAACTGCTTCACCTGCGGCTGTTTTTCCTTGTTGTTTTACGCCTTCTTCTTTTATACCGTCTTGGCTTACATTCACATTCTTTCACAAACTATGTGACATTTCTGGATGCTTGGTTGTCATCTAGATAGATTACATGAAGCGTGATACTTTTATTGACTTTTTAGTCGGGTAGACAGCTGTCATTACAAAGTCATCCCCTGTATGATCGAATCAGTTGGTTTACGCTAGGCATGTGCTAGTTTTCTGCTCACTGAGTTTCTCTTCTGAGTTGCTGGTCTTACTTTTAAAAAGAGAATTTAAGGGGAGAGGTGTGTATTTTGACCTGTTATTGCTGTTCATTTCATTGCTGAACAGTAGAGGACATCAGTGAGACAGAACTTAGATATAGACTCTTGAAAATGAAGCGCCACTGGTGTATTGAAATCTGCGTAATCAGCACAAGGTGTCCCAAAATCCAGATATAATCCCTGCTCAGTTTAACTTTAATCTGTCCTCTTCATCTTTTGCCCCAGGACATGTCAAACACACCCCGTGTCTTTGTATCTGTAGGTTCCTTTAAACAAATGACACCAACATGGGCTTCTTATGGGATTTTGCAGAACAGCTGTGAGACATTACAAATAGAAAGCATAATTGCAGTTGTACACATAGGATTTCTGACAGAAAGATCACCTATCCTACTAAACACAACTGGTGATGTGGTGTGCTGTGTGGTTTCAGACTGAGGTGAGGGTGTGGAAGGAGGAGGGTGTTGCACCATAGACCTGTAATGAGACTCTGCAGCCGTCCCCTCAAACGTGGTTCCCATCAGGGAGACTTGCACTTGTGGTAGAAATTTCAGCCCTTTAGCAGATGCCTTGTCTGGATTCAATCAAATAAGCTTGCGCCTCGATATGCCCAGAAAAGTAAGCATACCGTGCACTTTGTTTGATATTCAGAAGCTCAAAAATAGCATTTTAAAGCAGCAGCAGTTGATAAGATAAGGCTAGTTCTTTAGTCACAGCAGTTTGGCTTGAGTTCATGAGCGCTTGACAGCATTATTTCGTGCTGCGCCAAGCAACGTCAATCTACTCTGTCACCAACACTCATTTATCATTCTTATTTTCCCCCCAATTTAGTCATCACCAATTCCCCACATGCATTGTGGTCTGTATCACTGCTGACATAGGCAAAAGCTGCGTCTTCTCTTCTGACAGACTGGTTTCACACTATTTCCCACCAGATCCTCCATATCTGAAGCTGTAGTAAAACGTGCTGCTTAGTCAGGAGGAGCAAGAGGAGGCGGTGAAGGATGAGAGCGTGTATTAATGATGAGTCAGCATTGCATAGGGAGTTGTACGGCAGACGTCCACGCTCCTCGGAGGCCACGGGGTCGAGCGGCCAGCTGGCTGCGTTCGGAGACTCCGTATTTGTTTCACTGTTCCCTCCTTGCACTTTGAAGACGGCGCCAAAAATTACAGTGCGCTCACCCACAATCATTTGAGAAAGCAGGTGTCCCAAACAGTAGGACAAAGATGACTCATCGCCGTTGCCATGGAAGTGCAGGGAGCTGATGTTCCCGCCTGGGAACCTTCACTTCCTGTCACTTCAGGCTGTGTTGTGTCCAGATTTCCTGTCTGCCTGAGACGGGGGATAAGAGAACTATCAGGTTATTTTGTTTTCATTATGGAGCACACTGTATCATCTCCCACTATCTGGCACTGTCTTTTTTCAGAGCCATGATTCAGTGTGTGCATTCAAAGTAAATTCTTCATTCCAGTTGGAAACATCATGCTTTAATTGAGACTCCCTAACAGCTCTTTCTTTCCACACTGTATTATATCATAGGGGGTCTCGTACCAGTTCATCTAGTGGAGGACGGTTTCCTAAAGATGTCCCGATACAATTTTTTTTCCTTTTCCTGTACCTGAGCCTGCATATGAACCGACACCGAGTACCTATTCGATCCATTAAGCACCAAAGCACCGACTTTTCAACCACTAGCACGTTGGTCTTCCATAACAATAAATTCGGGCAGTTTTGTCAGTTATCTTTGTCGTTTCTGAGTTGTCTGTGTGGAATTTCTGGCATTGCTGGAATGCAGTTTCTAACATTTGCTCCTGCTTTTTCCCCTGTTTTTTCTCCTTTGCTTTGGTGAAATAGTTGTGCTCTTCATGTGATCCGTCTTTGTACGACTGCTGAAGTTAAAAATGACTACACTAATGCCACCCCTCAAAACTACAGCCTTGCATACTGTACATTAGGATTGCAATTGTATGAAATTTTCCCGGTATGATATCTTTCTCCAGAAATATCCCGAGTTATTATTATTAGTTACAATAACCTTTTAAAGGACTGTTTTTTGGTTGAACAAACATTTTGTTGTAACTGAAACCAGTTTTTTTCATTAGAAAAAAATCTGTTTTGAAAATTGTCCGGTTTCATTCTCTTTAATGCCATAGATTAGCAGATGTACACGGTATGATAACGGTCGATGTTCATAACATGGCAAACTGCTGCATCTCTACTGTACATGTTGCCTTTTTACTGCTGGGACTTTGTTGTGTGAAATATTGCCACATTGCTGACATTTTATTGATGTCTAACATTTTATTATTTACTGGAAATAATATTAATAATAATAATGATACTTTTTAAAAAAATACAACACAAACAAAACTAAATGAATTCCACTTTGCTGCCCTGAAACAGTAATTGCCAGTGGCTACACAGCACAACTTGCTGTGTACTCTTTTACAGTGGCAAAGAATTGATTTCCAAAAAAACTGGAAGTATGAAACCAATGTTTTTACAATGGTAAATGGTATTGGATCAGTGCATAGAATACCCAATCCAGCATTTTAGGCAGCACATTGAAGGCATTCCCAATACTGGTTAAGGCATCGGGACAACTCTGCTGTTTACTATCTTTTGAGTTCGTGTACTGAGAACAGTGCATGTATGTGCCTGTGTAGAAAAGAACATTGTGAATCTGTACAGCTGCTGCCTGGTAGCTGAAGGGTGGGTCACCTCTGTCAGCACAGGCAGGAATGCTCTGCACACTCAGCGTATCATACGAACACGCACACAGAGACAGACTTAGTATCAGCCGTGTGTGAATCCAGTTAATATGCTTGCATGCCATTTTTCATACGCAGGTTGGACTCATCATTGTAAAAACATTGGTTTCATACTTAACCTGCTTGTGGAGTAAAGCAGCAAGAACTTGAGTAATAAGAACTGTGTTATGTCACACATGGAATAAAATCTGTATAAATGATTAACAGGTCTCTCACAGGAAAGTTATTTTCAAGCACATCTGTGCATAGTTTGATCAAAGCTTGTTGAATTTGTTTGGCAGGTGGTTTGATTTAAATATGTAGGCAAAGACTCATGTACAGGTTTTGTAATTCCCGGATGGACATTTTTGTGTTGTCAGTTTAACTCTCCAGATTCTCCTCTCTCAATCTTTTTGAGCTTTAAGATAGTTTTTCCTCGTTGCCTTTAACTTTTGCGGACAAAGTGCACATTGAAAAATGTTTTCAGCCTGCATATAAACAAAGAATTTCTAACACTTCCTGTTTCTCTGTCTCCCTTTTATCTCTACAGAAGAGGTCGACTACTCTAACTATGGCACCAACACAATAACTAGAAAGAAGAAGGCGGTGGTTGCCCTACGCAACAATGACATCAACCGCAAGCGACCACACATTCGCATCGGCATGCCGCAAGACTTCCGGCCCGTCTCCTCCATCATCGATGTGGACATCCTACCTGAATCTCACCGCCGCGTCCGACTGTATCGCCACGGCTCAGACAAACCCCTTGGCTTTTACATCCGAGATGGAACCAGCGTACGGGTGACGTCACACGGACTCGAGAAAGTCCCTGGCATCTTCATATCTCGGCTGGTGCCGGGAGGGTTGGCGGAGAGCACCGGGCTGCTGGCGGTGAATGATGAGGTGCTGGAGGTGAACGGCATTGAAGTGAGTGGAAAGTCTTTAGATCAGGTGACGGATATGATGATCGCCAACAGCCACAACCTGATCGTGACAGTCAAGCCGGTGAATCAGCGCAATAATGTGGTCCGCAGCAGCAGGATCTCGGGGAGCTCCGGCCAGTCGTCTGACAGCAGCGGGTCGACTGGTTACCCGAGTTTGTCTGTTGCCTCAATGGGGGTTACCTCAATGGTGTCATCTGGAGCACACGGGTACCAAGATGACCTGGAGAGCGATGAAGAGACGGATATAGTCATTGAGAGCAGCCTCAAGCGGCCGTCTCAGAGGTCAAACGCTTCTATGGCGTCCAGTGCGTCTCGCACACACCAGCAGACACCAACAACAGCTTCAGGCCCAGCGGCACCTCCGAGCCCGCCCTCACGTCCTGCGTCGGTGGTTTCCACTGCCTCCTTCCACTCCCAGCCGAGCCTCAACGGAGGGTCCCACCACCACCACCACAGCAGCCTCAGCTACCAGCTCCACAGAGACCTGAACCTTCAGCACAACCCGCACCAACAGTCCCAGCACCGCCATCACCAAATACAGCCTCCGCATCACAGCAGCAACCCAGCCCTCCGTCACAGCAA
This sequence comes from Plectropomus leopardus, assembly GCF_026936395.1. Classification (NCBI taxonomy): domain Eukaryota; kingdom Metazoa; phylum Chordata; class Actinopteri; order Perciformes; family Serranidae; genus Plectropomus; species Plectropomus leopardus. The sequence goes on along the minus strand of NC_142192.1, from coordinate 10,228,900 downwards.
CGGCAGCCTGCACAGAATCCTCAGCTCTCTGAAAACGGACCCACGACACAGTCTCGCACTGCCCAGGGGAGGGGTGGAGGAGGACGGCACCGTCATTACCCTATAATACTTACAAACAAACACAGACACAAACATCCCAACTGCTCAGAGACTAAAACTGGAACACCAGGCCGGATAAACATGAGCACCAGTGTGTTTTGTCAGATACTAATTTTGTAACTTCTCTGCTTTTACAAGATAATTGATCATTGGAAGTTGCAAGCCAGGAAACGCGGAAAATGTATTGTATATATTTCCTGTATTTTTTAAAGCTGTCTTCGTCTTACATCAAAAGATTTGTACGTATGTAATAAGCATCAGAACAAATACGTGTTTTTAGGCAAGTCCACTGTATCCTAGAGTTCTGAATGTGCCTACAGCCTAATCTCTTTTGTTAGTGACCACTTTTATTAAAGATCCTTTTCATTCTTATTACCGGGACCAACATGGGGTTGCTTATGGATGTTTTTAAAGAGTAAAATCTATATTTCTTATATTCTGATAAATGCTGTTTAGAGTATGATTTTTTTTTTAAATAGTTCTTTTATGCATTGATGATTGTGATCAAATCCTTGTATCTGTTCCAATAAATTATTCTAAGTCTGCAAAATAGAAATGTGATATTTGGTTCCGCATTTATATAGTTCCTAAAGATTTGGACTGTGTCAGTTAAAAGTCCATGGGTCACTATGGTATTGTGTCACTAGAAACCAAATTTGAATTTTAATCAAATGAATTTGAACCACATAATTTGAAAGTGAAAAAATGAATTAGAAATGCCTTGTTTGAATTTGCACTTTTAACTGGTATAATTGCATTGGAAAAACTGAATCTGAATAGCATGAATTGAAATTGAATTCCAAACAGTATTCAGATCTCACGTTTCAAATTACTTGTTGAAATACAGTTTCAATTTTCACAGTTCAGAGTCAGATTTGGAAAGAACAAATTCAGTGCTTGGAGACATACATGCAGGTCCGCAGGAAACAGCATTAGAGTGCAGATCACAAGAACCTGTCGGCCAATGACTAAAACACACCATACAGGGTCGGAGAAATACTGATTTGTACTGTGAAACTGCTTTATGAAGTGTTTTTAACTGTTTTAATCACCTCTGTTTGTTTTGGAGAGGAAGAGACGTCTGCGGATGATTCGGCTCCTGAATTTAGATGCCACTAAATCTCCCTAGATCTTACACACAGTTTCTTTAAAAACAAACTGACAGATCACAGTTTGTCTTAGTTTAACCTCATTTTAAATCCTCAATTTCATCACTCAAGTACGTTTTTAGGCTGTTGGTGCATAAATTAGCTATAATGTAACTTTTATCAGTAAACTTTTGTTCCCCTCTGCTTTCCATCTTCCAAACATAATGTAGGTGTAGGATTAATAGAAATATACTGGCTGAACAAAGACAATGTGATATCAAGATACTTTCGTGTCAGCTTGACTGGGTTTTAGGGGTGAAATTGCAAACATCATGGTTGTATCCCCTGATAAGCAAAACTCAGAATCTGCATGCTGCTGACAGTCAAAGCAAATAGTCACGGCAGAGTCTGACATCCCAATTTCTTCATCAACAGCAGCATCTGTAGATGAGTAATGCATAACCACAAAACACATTGTAAGGGGTGTGACTTTGGTTTCTCTGGAAATTACTCTGTATTTTTTAGCATTCTGCAGCTACAGTGAAGACATCAAGACGCAGTGCCTAAAACAAGCCAGGTAAAACCACACAGACCACTGATTAAATGACTATTCAAAGACAATAGAAACATTTTCATTGTACCTTCAACCTCATTTAAGTTATCTATATCTACAGTGTAATGCAGGTCAGTGGTGGTTTAAGGCAGCAGTCAGGCTGAGGTAAGGTGGATAGGACACAGGTCAAGTTTGCAACACTGTGCTCTAGACATCACATAGTGAAGAATGAAGGCTGGCATGCTTTTCTCAGGCCCAACCAGCCATATCATCCAAAATATTCAACATAGACTTGCAGCAGGAATGCAGTTTTGTTCTGGGTCAGAGGCCCTCCTGCAGCAGCACACTCCTTTCACCTCTCTGCTAATGAATGTTTGTCTGCTGTGTTTACTCGAGGTGCCACGCTGCTCAAACAGCTAATACATCATTGATACCCAGCCGGTCTGCCTTGACAGTCAGCACCACCAATCAGCAGCAGATTTCAGTTTTTTTGGTAGACACCTCCTTCCCCTAAAAGAGTTATCATCACTGCATTTAAACATGACTTTTAACCATGGGCAACCCGCATATGAACCATGAGAGATCAGCTGAAAACATGTATATGCAGCTCATCCATGTAGTCTGAAAAAGTTTTAGCCCAAAAGTGTGAAAGAGCTCAGTTCCTCACATGTGACACAGATGCTCAGCGAGCAATTTTGAGATTCAAGTGTAGACTGATTAAAGCTGACAAGGTCTTGTGAAACATTAAATAAACAGAAAAACATCTGGACTAAGAGAGTTCAAAATCTGATGTGCAAAGACACATACATAAATGAAACCATGTTAATGCTCTTTCAAATGCTTATTTTAAATTAAGGGGGATTCATTGCACATCCTCTCTCCAAATAAACAGATTTGACAGCTAATCAATTCTATTAGATATTTTAAGTGATGAAAGGTGTGATGAACATTTTTAACCAATGCCATACATACTGCCTCTGCACCAGACCTGTGAAGACCAACAAAGGTGATTGCCATGCAGCAATTCTGTCTGCCATCTGCTGGCAGAGATTGCAATGACATCTCATACCAGTGCAACTTCAGTGTCTCAAAATATTGCCATTTGCATTTTAAAATTGATGAGACAATAATTTCTCATGAAGACTTTGAAATGCTGTTTGGCTGAAAGAATAAGCTTACACTATTTTAATCGTGAAAACATGAAATCAGACACATTACTATAGTTTGGGGCATTTCCTATTCCAAAAGTAATTAAGATAAAATATAATTAGTGTTATTAATCCCACACTGAGGAAATTCACACATTGCTCAAGAGTGAGAAGCATGAAAAACAGGGGGAAAGGTAAGGTTTTTTTGGGCAGTTTCTTGTTTTTGACTCTTTTTTGTGTTTATTTTTAGGTAATATTCTTTCTTTTATTTTTTTGTTGTTGTTGTTTTTAAAGAAGTCAAATCAATTTGCTCAGCTTTTATAGGGTTAAAAAGGAATTTAAAAAATATAAACTGAAAAACAAATTAGATCAAATAAAATTATCAATAAACAACATCTAAATACTCTATAAACACCTTATCTTTCCTATAACTTAGATAGACACATGGTGTGCAGTGTATTAACTGTTAAGTAAATAAGTGGTAAAATAGTGCACAGTGGGAAAATTCACAAGAATGTGACAGAGTATAAGTTAAAAGAATATGGATATTTACATACATAAGCCTATGTGAATGTATATGATTGTGAATAAATACAATATATATTACCTGAGGTAGAAATCGTGCAAATTAGCTGTCGTGTTTATGTTCTTTGCAATTTATTTTTATTTTTTATTTAACATCTATCCTTATCATCTATTCACTACAGGGCTTTGCTTCATCCCAATGTTTGTTGATACATCTCATTGGCAGATATATGTCATTAACTGTTTTTGATAATCAGTTTGTATTTCATACGCTTTCGGTTTAATAAATGTGTCTTTTATTTCTAAATTCAATTATAGGTTACATGAACTGACAATTTACAGTCAAGTAAAAGTTTTTTTTTCCCCCCAATTCTTTATTGCGCGTTACACTATTTTGACCCTTGCGAGCCACCATCAGCTGCACAACACACGTGACCGAGTCAGTTGACAAGGCAAAACACGGCAGTGGACCTGAAAGACAGGCGATATGGACCATCATCGGGTTGACAGAGTGGGCCTGCTGTCTCCCCTGGAGGAGTCCAGCGCTGAGATAAGCAGAGACAGCGGCATCGTCTCCCAGAGCGCGAGCAGTTTGTCCATGGTGAGCGAAATCCTCAGCAGCGGTACCGTGTCGCAGAGCCCCAGCTTTGGCGCAGCAGCTAACGTTAACATCTCTCAAAGCCCGAGCCTCAACGAAGCAGCAGAGCCCGGGACACCGGAGCAGCAGTACCCGGAGCAGGACGACGAGGTCCTGAGACACAGCGCCCTCAGCTACTCCTCCTACATCAGGGCGACCGCGGGAGAAGAGGTTTGTGCTCAGACACCAAGTTATGTGGAGCAATGTACGCACTAACTAGCTAAGTTCCCGTTAGCTCTTTGTTTACGAAATATCTGTAGCTTCTGTTATTTGGCAAATAAATCACTTCAACTGACGAGCAACGCAGTTCATAACCAATGGCTGAAAGTGAAGTTGTTGCTAAGCGACAGTGGGGTCGTGACATCCCCCTATTGGTGTGCTTTCACTGGTTCGGGTCCACTGGGATGTGAGCAGCGGTGGAAGAAGTACTCAGACATTAGGGACTGTTCGTTATTTAACAGACGAATGGTGCACAAAGGGGGAGGCGTGTCAACTATTTTTTAAGCACTGGTGAAGGATTTGTTTTTTTTTGTTTTTTTTTATTTTGGCTTAAAGAAGAGGGACATAACTTTGGATGTCAGTGCTTTGTGTTAATTTTACCACCAGTTTTTAAAATTGCAACATGTATTATTAGAAGTTGTAAAAACAGAAATTATCATTCGATTGTCACATTTTCAGCTGGCTTTGGACGTGCCATGATAAACAGAAAAAAAAACAACTGATAATCAAATCTGATCTTAAAACAGGTATGTATAATTCAAATGTATGTCATTTTGAAGCTCCATGAAGGAGCTTTTTTTAATACCTTCTTTGACACATGACGGAGCTTTCCAAAGTGAAAAATAAAGTAACCTAAATGATGTCATTGTTTTATCTCAGTCATGTGTGCCTTTTTACGGTGTTCCTGTGGCACAATTACAATCATGTGTAAGTTAAAAAAGTTGCATATTACAAACATTTTTGGTTGAGTCGTTTAATGTGAAAAGATGTAGTGTCATCTTTAAATACATATATGCAGTAAAAATATACACTACCAGGAAAATGAAACTAGTTCACTAAACACTATTTTATAATGTGATTTTTTTTGTTGAGTGTGTAACCGGTGTCCAAATCTAAATGGATTTGCAAGTCGTATTGTATTGCATCAAGCCTGAAGTCATCAGATCATCATGAGTCAAGACTGACTTAGTTGAGTCCAAGTCATGTGACACGAGCCCACTCCTCTGTTTTTTAGGTTACAGCTATAAACCCTAGCTCAAAAAAAAAAAAAAAAAAAAGATAAAGAACATCCGCTTGAAGAGACAGTTGTCTATGTTTGTAGGAACTATTTTTTCTTGGATTATTTATGATGGCAGACTAACCAGACTGCTGTCACTCCTGAGTTGACATTAAGTGGAAATGCGTGACACCAGGCAATTTACACAGAAGCTAAGCTATCCAGCTGGCTCTGTAGGAAGACAAAGGCCCTTGTGTTTTGGCCTTGTGGTTCTCGCTCGCTCAATTTAAAGACATTTTATTGAATTCCAGCTATAACTGGTGTGTGGGACTATTTAAAGTGCACAGTCCTACGCCAGCTCGGGTCAATGGTAACATTCTCACAGCCTTTCTGTTAATGATTTCTCTTCTAGATCCTGTGCTTGGACAAGAGCTTGGAAGAAATGCTGACGAGAGTAGATGAGTTTGTTGGAATGCTGGATATGGTAAGCTACGTCAGGCTAAATCTTATGAATGCTTTGTATTTATTTTTTTTTTTAGAAATTGAATAAAATGCATATATGTCTCTCACATCCTGTATTCCTTTAGATCCGTAATGATACCTCCCAGATAGTGAATGAAAACCTACCTCAAATCCAGCAGAAGTCGGATGAAATGAGACAAATATACAGAAGAATTGACAAGTTAGAGGTAAGTGGTCGTTTTAATCCAATGACTGGAATCATGTGACCAAAACAGACCACAAAGTACACTAACAAGGATTCTGAAATTGATGTAATATGAAACCTATGATATAATCAATCAATCAATCAGACTTAATTTGTATAGCACTTTTAATTCAAGCAAAACTGTAACACATAGTGCTTCATACAAACACAAAATCACCCAGAAAACCGAACAGAAATGCGAGTTGGTAAACCTTTATAAAAATATAATATGTTCATTGTCTTCCGTGTGTTCCACTCTAAAAAGGGTTGATAATGATAATCAAACCTTTTCTTTTCAAAAGTCATATTTTATGATGCAATAAACATTTTGGGCAAAATAAAATTGTTCTTTTTCAAGTTTGGTTATGAGATTTAGAAGTTGTAAAAACAGAAATTATCATTCGATTGTCACATTTTCAGCTGGCTTTGGACATGTCATGATAAATAAACAGAAAAAAACAACTGATAATCAAATCTGATCTTAAAATAGGTATATATCATTCAAATGTATGTCATTTCCAAGTGTCATTAAGAAAGTCTTTGAAAGTTTAAAATCTACCTTGCCTTAAGCTGCAGGAATCATGCTTAGTGTGGCTGTATATTTAGGAAAAACACTAAAACTTATCAGTTTAATTTTTAAATATCTTGTCTTGGCACTGTATTCTACTGCATATAGGTCAAAACAGGATTTGCAACTTTTTTTGGAATCAGTATTGAGGTTTTATATGTGATGTTTAACTGTCTTGAATGATTTTGTCTCAAATAATGTTGCAAAGAATCTAAGTTTGATCAGCTATATTATTGCGGTGTGCCTGCAGGCCTTTGTAAAGATGGTTGGAGCCAACGTCAGTGCGATGGAGGAGCAGGTCACGCAGGCAGAAGGAGAACTAGGAACACTACCGGGTGCTTTCAAGAAGATCCTCCGCACAATGAGTGTCCCGGGCTTCCTAAATGTGAGAGCTCCTTCATGTACTTGTGGATTTGCAGTTCTAGATTTGTAATTTTTTCAGCTCAATACTTTTTATGTGTTTTCACAGTAACAATCATGAAGTAACCAGTGAATTCTGGTGTGAATCTGTGTTTTGTGCTGGTAACATTTTTCAAATAACATTTAAAATCCTGCACGGAAATTGTTGTACTTTTATGCCAGTCAGTGCTGTTGGATAATTAGGATTCACTTTGTGTCTCTGACAGAAACCGGCCAGCCCGAGAAGACCGGCACCACATCAGCGTCAAGAGGTCCCCAGCGTTTTCCGGACAGATGATTATTTCACATCACAGCCAGAGCAGTGACACGCTAGAACATTTAACACATCACTTGGTTCTAACCTCAGAGGCCCGCTGGGTGAAACTGTAGAGACGACTTTTACTGCCATCCATTGCAAAAGGATCTATTGGCGCAGTGGCCTCGACAAAGCAATAGTAGCCTTTCTGAACAAGTCACTGGAAGTCAGTACGGAAAGACATTCTGCATTTTTGAGTGTCATTTCCTGGCAGCAACAAGCACTGAACTGTAGCAAAATGCTTTTAAAAAGTGCCTAAATTGGTCTTATCTCTGTCGGTCTTATTTTCACAATTTTGTGAAGAAAACAATGTCAGATTTTGGATATGTGACAAGTCAGGAGGACGAAGTCATCCCACTTGCTGAAAAGACACTGTAAAGAAGGTACAATAGGAGGAGCTGTAAACATCTGTAAAGACGTATTTCATGAAAAAAAAATTACCCACCTTTTTTATAAATTACATTCCTGTTACTGGTGTTTGTAAAGACCTGCACGCTGTTATGAATTAATCTGTGTTTCTAATGTCTTGTCACTCCCTCCGAGCAATATTGATCTCGTCCAGTTAAGCATTTAATGTCTTCCATTTCAAAATATTCACTTTAGTGCTAGCCTAATGTTCCCGGCTGTGGATGACAGTTGCCTCATTGATTTGGGCCTACATCTTTGATAGCACCTTTTCAATAAAAGCACACTATAGCCGAGTTGTTACTTGATTATGAAGTTTTGGGCCAGGGCTGGAGCTGTGATTGTGACAATAACCGGAGGAGGCCTGGATATTGTCCTCTGGAGACAGCTATACCTTATAGATGTGATGTGACCCGTACCCATCCAACAAGGTTTAATCAGTAATGGTTACAGCTAGGATTTATTATGTGATTTATTGTTTGCCAAAATAGTTAGGAATAAAGATGTTTCATTTCCAGGTTGATTTTTGTTTGTTTTTTAATAATCATTAAAGATTTATTTGAAGTTTTTCTTTGTTGCATGGCCTATTATTGTTTTTATCCCCCTTAAAGTATATATATATATTTTTTTTTAGTTTCAGTTTACCGTCCTTGAAAGAAACGGTGTGTAGGATTTAGCCGTGGTTACTGGCATCTGTTGATGAAGTTTGCAGATTGCAACCAGCTGAAACTTCTCCTGGTTAAAATTCCAAGAGTGTTTTTGTTTGTTTAGGAGATTTTATTGGGAATTGAAATTATCAGCAGAGGTCTCGTCCTCTCCAAAACAAAATGGACCTTATTCATGCACCTTCAAAGTACACAAGTGATGAAATTGAGGATTTAGAATTAGGTTAAACTAACACAAATTAAATCCCAAACTTTAATCTGTCTGTGTAACATTACTGTTAAAGGAATGGTGTGTAAGATTCAGGGAGATGTAGTGGCATTTAAATTCAGGAGCCGTATTATCCACAGAGGTCTCCTCCTCTTCAAAATAGAAGGACCAGGTGATTAAAACCTGTAAAAACACTTTATAAAGCAGCATCACATTACAAAACGGTGTTTTTCCGATGGCACTTGGCACTTCTGAAACAGGCTGCTAGCCCAGTACCTTCTAATGGGTGCTCACTGTTTTTCTCTGAGATTAAGATGTTCAGGAGGCTTTTACCAGGAACCAAATTATCCATAGAGGTGTCTTCCTGTCCAAAACAAACTGACCCATTGAAACCAGTTTTTTTTTAGGTAGAAGAAGAAAAAGAATAAAGCAGCAGATAAGACAACACATTATATTATGCTATGTAATGTTATGTTTATGTTATGTTATGTTATTTTATGTTATGTTATGTTATGTTATGTTATGTTATGTTATGTTATGTTATGTTATGTTATGTTATGTTATGTTATTTTGTATCATATCATATTTCATATTACATATTACATATTACATACCCTTCAATCCTACACACTGGGCCTTTAAGATATCTCTGGACGTAGTGCCCTGAGTTCAGTTTTTCGGGCAGCGCTACCCTGTAGTATGCCTTCAAATCCTGCCTCCTTTACCAGGACACACTGGTGTAAGTCCAACCATCTGAATCAGAGTTTTGATCTTACTGGAGGTGGTGATTTTCCGTATTTCCACTGTATGGTATGGCTACTCTAAGAGGTTGGTGGTACATAGTCAGGGAGGATGAGCTCCTGACAGGCTAAACTCAGGGCGAAATTGTGAACAGCTTTAGTCTTCATTGGTCCGCTGCCATCGACGTCATGGGTTTGTCATGACACGGAGGAAGCGGGAACCCCATCATCCTCGGCTGGGTCTGTCTCATTCCACGCTGGCTCGCACGCTAATTAAAAAAGTAAGCTAAAACTCCCGCGCACGGTAAATTACTGTTTTCGATGCTACTCAGCAACAACACGCCCGGTTGTATTAACGCGGTTTTGTTGAGGCGAATACAACGGAGAAAGAACGGAGAAAACCTCTATAAAGCAGTTCCGGGAGCAGCAAATCTGGTCGCTAACGTTAGCCATAACTTTAGCTATTGATTGACTTATGGCGGTGGCTCGCAGTGTTGAATAGTAGATACGGTTTGGGCTTAGTTTACAATATAACACTGCTTCCACTTCTATTGCATTAACCGTAATACGCCTGTTTAATGTATTAATTGTGATATACACCAGGGCAGCTGGTTTAATTGGAATGCCCAGTCATACAACAGTATTGGAAGCAGACAAAAATAACTTTTTCCACTGCCCAAAAAAATTGAGCTTTCACTAGTTTTGCCCTAAACTGTATTTTCGGGGGTTTCCCATTTAACGATGAAGGTTACAATACAAATAAAAAGATGTTTATATACATATATGTATGAGTTAACTGTAAGCTAAACATTAAATTGTTCTGTCTGGCGTGGAAATCAATAATATGGGCTTATTCTTTCAATTTCTGTAGTCAATATATATATATTTATATTTATATTTATATTTATTTATATATTTATATATATATATATATATATATATTGATGATAATACGTAGTATGCACAATAATATCGGAAGATCCACAGTATCTGCAGATATTTTCTTTTAAATGAGACATCATGACCGGCCAGCATGCTGTTCTAATTTTATCAAATGTAAAAAACATCAACCCTAAGTTGAAGTAGTTTTTCTTGTTTTGCACAATGACTGAATATTTCATACACTGAAAAGCAACATTTGGGATTTTTAAATAATTTTAGTGACAATGAAAATGTAAGGTTGGATAATGTGTTCATAAAGGGTCAACATGACTGGCTGCTAATAACCAGACTCTTTTATTTTGCAGATCCGAAGCTTCACAGATGGCTTGCGAGAAAGAAATATGGCAAAAGATTGGAGAGGGCTTTGTCCAAGAATATTACAACCAGTTTGACAATACCAACAGGGCAGGACTGGGTAATCTCTATGTAAGTTTGTTCACTGTCTTTTTAATTATTGCCTGTTTGATAACACCAATCAGGGACTCTGTGGATATTTAAAAAGTCTTAAAATGTATTAAACTTAGTTTTTGATTTTCAAGATCTAAAAATGCCTGGAGGTGTTAATTTTGATCTGAAGCATGTCACTGAGTGTGGTTTTTTTTGCTCAGTTTTTATATCTTACCAGTATTTTGTATCCCGCAACCATTTCTCCAACGTCCAGTACCTGTTTGTTCATACATCACTGCTTGGTGGGTGGCAGTAGTATACTTTGTGTGGCTGTGATCCACATGTTAAGCTAGAAGAAGGACATGTTTACTCAGCTTCAAATTTGACAGCCGCAGGGGAAAAGAAAAAAGTAAAACAATGTTACGCTGCAAGCAAGCAATGCAGTTTCAGCCATGAGTAAAGCAAATTCTGGTGGTTGAAGAAAGAAATGTTGTGCCTGGTTGACACTAACCAGTGATTTGCATGAGGCGCAATGTGAACTTTGTTAAGCTCTATGCTAGAAATCGAATAAGTGCTATGCCCATCAAGTCATTTGCAGTAAACTAAAGGATGAAGTGTTCGTTTATGTATTGAGAAAATTCTGAAAAGAACTAAAAGTCTAGTTTGTCGATTTTTTTTGTGATAGGAATAAATACTTTAATACTTTTTACTTTTAGAGGTATGAAAAAGATTGTTAAAAATGTACTTTAAAATGTGCTGATCAGCATGTGGTGTACATGTTTGGATGTACTTTCTTTCAGTCTGCCGAGGCCTGTTTGACGTGGGAGGGATCACCTTTTCAGGGGAGAGACGCCATCGCTGGCAAATTAGTAGTAAGTATCTCTTCCTGCTCAGTTTGTGTTAATCACAAAAAAATGTGGGAAAAGTAGGTTTCCCTTACAGGTTAATTTTAACAAAAAAGGAGCAAAGCTGTTTACTGGCAGGTTCTTATTTAAGTGTCTTTGTGTGTGTGTGATATCGAACAATCCATGAACAAATTCTCTCGTTATCATCCCACAGAGCTTGCCTTTCAAGCGTATTAAGCACATCATCACAGAACAAGACTTCCAACCCACAATAGATAGTTGTATCCTGATCATGGTGTTTGGACAGTTACAGGTAAGATGGTACATTCTGTTGAAAACCTTGTATTTGCACTTGGGGCCCGTATCACAAAGTGAGTTAAAATTCAGTCTGGCTGTCTTTGGATTACCAAACGTCACTGAACTTAATATTGACTGTGCTGGATCACAAAGCCCAATCTGTTTAATCAGTTTTTTCCAGTCCAGCTACAAACATCTTCATGTGAAAGAGGCGGTGTTAATTCCAATTAACATTGCCACAACCATGAAGAAAGTACTTAACCCTTTTGTGCCCAAAACTAGCATTTTTGAATTAACTTTGGAAGTGCTCTTTGGGGTTTGTCTTTGGACAAATCTTGAGAAATTCTTGGTCAAATTGTTTGACTGGAAAGTGAGTTTTTCTTGCAATACTATATTAACTTTGGGCACACGGGACTAGAGTTTTTCTGTACATTTCATAATATTTCAGGCAGAAACATTAGTCCAATGTTCCCACTTAAGACTTAATATAGTGTGAAAAAAAGACGGCTTTATCTCAGAAACTACAAGGAGAGCCCTTAAAAAGTTCAATGTCAAATATTTGCAGAGTAAAAAATGTATACATATAAAAGAGATTTAATAAACACAATGTTAGCATTTTTCCTTTATTTTAAAAAAAAATCCTGACTGTTGATAAAAGTCCGATTTCTTTGTGATCTCAAAATTTCCAAGTTTTCCAAGCATTTTCCTTTATCATACTTAATATAGTCTTTGGGTACAAATTTGTTAATATGAAATGTGATGAAATTGGTTAAAACAACAGCAAAAAGTGAAATGTATACAATCACATAACAACCTCTATTAATAATACTAACAATTTACAGATTTAAATGTAAGGCTAGGCTATGACTAAATGTGGGAATTATTATACATGTCTTTAGTGCAGAGTATTCATTTTTTTGTCTTTTGGTCTGATAGTAAACAATATTCATTGTTAGATATTAATTAATTTTAATGCAGCTATACCAGTCATTATGTTGAGTGTGGTAAAAAAATCCTTTGTTTTTCAGAAACTATAATTCTGCTGATCTATAAAACATTTATTACTTCTAAATACTTGCCACCTTAATAAAAAGTCAGTCCTTTTGTCCTTGGCAGAAGCCTGTCAGAAAGAGAGCCTGCTTCGTTATCGCAGGAGCTAAAGCAAAGCATTGTATTTGCCTCAAAACATTTTCATCTAGATTTAAAAATAGAGCAGAACATTGTTTTGTTCTGCATTTCTGCTTTAGTCAACGTTACCATTTGTCATCATCGTGCTCACCAATGCCTCCAAACCCTTTTCTGTAACAGGCAGATGAAGATCAACCAATGCCCTTCCATCAAGTGTTCATGCTGAGGTCCCATAACGGCTCGTGGGCCTGCACGAATGACGTGTTCAGGTTGGGGATTCACAACATACCAGTGTAACTAACGATCTGGATTTGTTCGTTTACACACATTGACATCCAGCTCAGAGAGTCACACTATGGTTGTGTTGTCATTGAAAACACAAAAGACTACATACAAAGTTACTCTGTGGTTACAGTACATGTATAAGCATGCTAACTGCATTAAAGCTGCAATATGTCAAATTAAATTCCTGTCCAATAAATAAATTTATAACTGAAATGCTCACTCTGTTTTTACTGTTTTACTCATATGTGCCCATGACAAAGACTACCATGTGACAGAGAATAATTGAAAGTGAAACTGAGTAGTTTTAAGCATGAGGTTAGTCATAGAAGTTTTGGGGGAACTGGTGTCCTGTCACAGCCTGGTAACGGGACTTGGTGGTTTTGTAATGTAGCGTGTGATGTGTATGAGCACTGGAGGCGCTGCACCTCCCTGTGTGGGTTGTCAGTTTAAAGCCAACAAAGCTGCAGCTGCATCCACACGAGGTTATGAGACGAAGCTGATCCACAGCTCCGAATGACATCGACGGTGACAAAATAGTACTGTCGGGAAATGGACCTTGTGAATATATGTCGGCACTCCGATCACCTTAAAGAAACGGTAAGACATTTCTGCACACTGCAATGAATTGTACTATGGGGGACGTTACGTCAAAAACAACCAGTACGTAAGTTTCCTTTCCCGAGACCACGAATAAATGACGGCGAATACGCTTCGACTTAAGTCGAATTAAGGTCTTAGCGTAATGGATGTGGGTTATTTCAAATTTAAGGTTAATATTTTAATGTTACAAAACTGGCCTTTCCTGCTAATGTAAGCTAGCTAGCTTAACTGACAGGGACGTTGTGGGGGTTTGTCGGATATAACAATCGTCGACAAAAGGGTCGACCTAAGTGGTAATAATGGCAATAACGCCTATAATGGTATTTTTCAGGCTTATGTTGGACACGTTACGACATGTCCTTTGTTATGGATCATGTAGTGGATGTTGTTGGAGTTAGCGCGCAAGCGCAGTATTATAATAGCAGCAGTATTATATTTGGTAATTAAAGGGACAATCCTTAAACACGGTTTGTCTGCCAAAGTCCAAAAAACTAACGTAGTAGGGTTACTGCAAGTGCTTTGCTAAATTTAGCAATTAGGGACTTTTCTGTATTTATCAGAGGAGGGGGTGGCTGGGATGGGACTTTTAAAAAAAAAATGAACTCATTGTTGCGTATAACAAAGACTGCGGCATGATGAGTTCAAGTGAAGTGAGTAGGTTTCAGCATAAAGTTTGAAGTCTACACAGTAATTTTGGGCATCTCTGTCATTTTAGGGACTGCTCTTTACGAGAGGAGTGGGTGGCTCTGGTGTGACCTCTGTTTTAGTCAATGACAAAGATTTCCATGTGATGAATACTGAAAGTAGAGTGGGTAGATTTCAGCATCAAGTCTGAAATACAGTAATAGTTGATTTGGGGAGGATTTGCATCATTTTAGGGACTGATCTTTATTCACGAGAGGTGTGGGTGGCTTTGGAGTGACTTTTTAAAATTGTATTTACTCATTGCTAGCTATGACAAAGACTGCCATATGAACAATATTGATACTGAAAGTGAAGTGAGTTGGTTTCTGCATAAAATTTAAAGTCTAACCATAATCACTTTATGTCATTTTAGGGACTGTTCTTTATTTGTAGGAAGAAGGGGTGGCTGGGTTCTGATTTCTATTATTGTTTGTTTGTTTTGTTTTGTTTTGTTTTGAGCCTCTCCAAAGCTACAGATGTTTTTCCCTTGAGCCTCCCTGAGTGACTGGGGGAAATGTATTAACCTTCCATTACCATAAATTAATGTTTAATTTTAAAATGTACCACTTAATGTTTGAAAGATAAAAGAGGAAGACAAAATCCTAAAGTTGCAAAAAAGACTCTTGTCATGCATGCAGCTTAGTTTGTACAAATGTTTTATTTTTGGCTTAATATTAAATGAGACACAGATTGATTTTTTTTTAATTAAATAAAAATATTTTGAGCTTAGATTTTTTTTCCCCTGACACAAGTGTTCAGTCCATGTAATGTGTTTATTGACCACCCAAAGGTAATTTCTGTTTTTACAGTTTGTCTGTGATAAAGTGTCATCTTTTCCTGTGGTTAAACAAATACTTGACATGCCTCCTCCTTTTTACACCACTTTCCCCTCCCATTAACATCAAACAGTCTCTCATAATGTAAAACATAAAGCAATATACCAAACGCAAATTGAGAGTATGTTTACTTGCTGATAAGTTTCTTACTGTGTTCTTGTTCTTTGTAGAACGGCCTTAAGGATAAAGACCCAGACTGTCAAAATGATTCAGAGAAAGAGGAAGAACCTTTACTTCGAGAAAACCCCCGACGGTTTGTCATCTTCCCCATTCAGTACCCCGACATCTGGAAGATGTACAAGCAGGCACAGGCCTCCTTCTGGACAGTGGAGGAAGTGGGTATCAGTTTGACTTTACTAAGCAATTTTGGTAATTTAATTTTAGTGTTTCTCCAGCTGGCTTAATGGAAAGTATACTTACCAAAAGTATTTTGATGAAAACATACATTTCACAGTATCATAATATTTTAAATTGAATACTTTAGAAGAAAAAAATTAAAAATTCAACCGTGCTGTCATGGCACCACTTGAAATGCGCACAACACATAAAAACCATACTGATTGCTATTTCAGGTTGATTCTCCCATACTGTTATCATAATCAGACACGTGTTATTGCCAAGTCAGTTTGCACTTACAAGGAATTTGACTTGGTGATGATTTGTTGCCTAACAGTTAAACACAGAGCAAACATATAAGGGTGAAAAGCTGTATTAGTGCTGTTTTTTAAAAGCTGTGCAGAAATGTGCAGATTATTGTCCCGGGATGCAAAAGTTCTCAGTATGTGGCTTGTTGATGAGGCTAGCTGCAGTTGGAAAGAAACAGTTTTTGTGGTGTGAAGTTTTAGTCCTGATGGATGTCAGGCTCCTGCTTTAGGGGAGTGATACAAAAAGGTTTATATCTATCTATCTTCTCAGCAGAGTGAATAATATACTGCAGTCTGCCTTTGTCCCTTTGGCAGTCCGACACAAATACACCACCAAAACGAAAAGAGACACTTTGTCATCCACTGCAACGTTTATGAGACTGACAGCTGTACTGTTAATGTGTGTGTCTTTCAGGTTGATCTATCCAAAGACTTGGCACACTGGGACCGTTTGAAACCTGAAGAGAAACACTTCATCTCACATGTTCTGGCCTTCTTTGCTGCAAGCGATGGTATCGTCAATGAGAACCTGGTGAGGGATTTCACTCAGCTGTAACAGATGTTTTGTCACTTATCCCTTAAATATGAAGGCACGCACAAGTATTCAGAGAAATTAGTTAATTGCTATTTTATGATGGATCTAGGCTAAAATAACACATTTTCATGATTTGTTTTTCTATTTTTTCTTCAAAATATGACCTATAGTTTTCAGATTACATTTTGTATATCCTGAGATACATTGCCCGTATAGGGTATGAATTTAACACTTTCCCTGTATTGAATAGTTCATGTGCCAACTTATTAAACATTTGCTTCTTTCTGACATGTTTTGCATAGAAATTTTTTAAAAAGTAAAAAAAAAAAAAACCACACAAAAAAATTTACATAACAGTATTTTTTGAATGCTCGAAACAAATCTAATCTTTGGCCAAACAATGACCTGTCAACATTTATAAACAAAACATGTAATTCCTGTTTTTATGTTATCTTCTTCACTGTGGTGCCCCTACGCTATCCTGTCATAGAGAGTCGCAGTTAGTGGAGGAGAGGAGAATTTATCTGGAACAGTGACACAAATTTGTGTCGCAGCCTCTAAATCTGATGAACCTTCAGGTAGAAAAATAAGAATAACAAAAAATAAAAACCAATCAGTGTTTCACACTTTTATATTGTTATCTACAGAGACTAGGCCTAAGAACACAAGTATATCTGTGAGTAATTATTGCTAAACTTTATACCCCTTATCTGGGCAGTGTATCCTCCAGGATGTGGACACTGAATGCCCAACATGTTTGTGTCTTATCTAATATATAGGTGCAGAGGTTCTGCCAGGAGGTGCAGCTCCCTGAAGCACGCTCCTTCTACAGCTTCCAGATCCTCATAGAGACTGTTCATTCAGAGATGTACAGCATGCTCATCAACACCTACATCAGGGACCTGAAGGAAAGGTTAGTTCACGTTTCTCATTTTGATCAAGGCCTTCTGATGCTCAGTGGCGATGGTAAGATGGTAAAGATTATGTGCCACAGTGCCTTTGGCGCAAGTACATAACCACAAACAGACATATTTTTCCCATGTGTATAATCTTCTGAAGATTCATACAAACTGTAAGACTCGCACCTGTTCATCGCAGCCTTAGTCTGCTCCACTTTGTGCAAAATTTCTGTTGCTTTTCCAGCTGCAGCAGATGTTTGTGTACTTACAGACTACAAAGGCAACGGTTTTATTGCATTAACAGACAATTCACAACAAACGAATCAAACTCCATGTTGTATTGTTTTACAATATTTAATCATGGCATCACAGATTGGCAGTATTTCATTTTATTTTTTCAATTTATTTATTTATTAACAAGTGTAAGTTTACATATATTTCACAAACATTCATGTTTGTCTACACTGTGCTGGTCCTTACATATCACTTTACATGCATGAATCACCATAACACGGTAAATGAAAAGGAGACTTCATTACTCACATTTTTTCCCCATATTTTAACCCCCTCTCCCTCCCTCCCTACCTCAGAACAATTAAATGTATTTTAAATGTGTATTTTATCACTTTTGAGTATTTATGTAATTGTATTTTGTGGGACTGAAAGAAATTAGACGTAATTTGTATTAAAATATTTTATGAGCTTGTGTTTGTACATTTTAAATACTTAAAATGTATTATTTAATATGTCGTTTTATTCTCAAATGAGACACATTTTTATCCCCAGATTTACAAACAATGCAAAAAATAGAGAGAAGGACTTAAAGGACTCTACCAAAAGTTACACACTTTGAGCCAAATAGTGCTGTGGAAATAAGGCATTTGACTGACAAAAGTGGATTTTGTCCACATCAAAAATAACACATTATAACCATACAACCTAAAACTGCAATATTCAGTACTTCTCTTAGTTACTGTATTTAACATTCTGATGTTATGTGGTCTTAGCTAGTAATGTGGGTCATTTTGTGTTAACTGTGTGTTTCAGGGACTACTTATTTAATGCCATTCAGACTATGCCCTGTGTCAAACGAAAAGCAGACTGGGCCCTACAGTGGATAAGCGACAGTAAATCCACATTTGGTAAGATACAACATTCAGTACATCATATAGCAAATAGCATTATAATGAGAAACTCTCGTCCAGAGGAGCTCCACATTTATATATAGTAAACAGCAGTTTTTGACACTTTTTCCCATCAGGAGAGCGAATCGTGGCTTTTGCAGCAGTGGAGGGCATCTTCTTCTCTGGCTCATTCGCTGCCATCTATTGGCTCAAGAAGAGAGGACTAATGCCTGGCCTGACCTACTCCAACGAACTGATCAGCAGGGATGAGGTGAGATGAATTCACAGACAAAAAGACATGTAGATCACTTTGCCGAAAGGACCGCCAATTTTGAGTGCAGCTGCAAAAAAGTGGACAAAACTTGGAAGAGGACTTATGTTTTAACTCAGGCTACAATTAAGAAACTGGAGCCAGTTCGGGGTGAAATTTAAGTTATCCATGACATCATGCAGCACATAAATAATACAACATAGAAATCATAGTCATTGCTCTTGCAGAGGCTGTGCAAGTTCTTCCTGTCACATCAGGCCATTCAGCTCACTCTGAGGCGACTGTTCTGTATCAGTGCCTATATTTGCTGATACTTTGATGCTGCTTTGTTTGGCTCTTCCATTCATACTTTGCTGTTTGAAAATGGCAAAAGGAAATACTGAATTATCTTTATTTTATATGTTAATGTGTCTCTTAGGGACTGCACTGTACCTTTGCCTGCCTGCTGTACAGCTACCTGGTGAAGAAGCCATCAGAGGACAGGGTCAAGGACATCATCACCAAAGCTGTTAGCATCGAGCAGGTCAGACAGTGTTTTTATTTACTTATTTATTTATTTTTACAGTTTATTTATATCGACTCACACTGCAATAGACCAATAAAGCAAAATCTTGTTCTGTAAATATATAAATGCATCTTGTTTGGTGTTGCAGGAGTTTCTGACAGAGGCCTTGCCAGTAGATCTCATTGGAATCAACAGTTGTCTGATGAAGCAGTACATTGAGTTTGTAGCCGACCGTCTTCTCAATGACCTTGGACTGGCCAAGGTAACTATCATACAAAAAAAAAAAAAATATATATATATATATATATAAATCACAATCAAAAATACACATTTTTCCTCTTACCTGTAGTGCTTTCGATCATTTTTGATAGTTTTAACGTGAGTTGCAGGGTGTTGGAGATATCAGCCGTAGCACTGTCTGCCTTCTGTCTAAAATAATAGAATTAGATGGCATGTGCAAATGCTTTATTTTTTTGGCGCTTTGAGAATGACAAGCCAAGTGCCACATCATTTCATTATATTGGACAGAAGGCAGACATTTTTTCAGCCAAAATCTCCAACACTCGGAGACTCTCACCAAAACAATCTAGACTGATATAAAGCACTACAGGGAAGACAAAAAAAAAAGTATTTTTTGATTTTTGGGTTAACTGTCCCTTTAAAGCAGTCCTCTGCAGTCTAAAACCTTGGAAAAACTACCATAATGACAGATGCTTTGCACGTTATTTAAAGAAAGAAATGCAATCAAATAACATGAAGATGTGTTGATCAATTGTGTTTTGATTGCTATTTGTAATAGTAATAATAATGATTTTCTCTCTCCTTTTATCAAAGGTATACCAAGCTGAAAATCCATTTGACTTCATGGAGTCCATTTCACTGGAGGGGAAAACCAACTTCTTTGAAAAACGAGTGGCGGAGTATCAGAGATTTGGAGTTATGTCAAGTATGATGGACTGTGAATTTACTCTGGATGCAGATTTCTAAAACTTCGATGACATTTTGTTACAACATTGTTACATTTGAGCTATTTATTTATTTTGTTTAAGAACCTGATAAAAAAAAAACACTCTTCGGTCTTGTCACAATACTATCACAGTATTACAAAAGACACGTGCAGTTGCAGATAAAATTAAGTTGCATTGTTTCAGCAGGCATGTATAACTTTTTGGCAATACGGATTGAGCATTATATCTGGAGATCATTAGATGCAAAAACAGTTTGCTGGGTGAACAAATGGATCCTGTAAGCCCTGCCCATGGCTCTTTGTTTACCTCGACATATTGCAGGGCAGACGTGTAACCGGAGTATTGGATAAACATATGGGTGATAGGAGTTATTAATCTGTACCTCAAAATGGTTAATATCTAGAATATATTTTATTCAAGCTGCAGTTTTGGCAGTTGACTTTTATGGTTGATTGTTTTAACATTTTGTCATTTTTAATGTAAAATAAAATATTTTGTAAAATGGAACATTAATTGTAATTTAATAGTTTTTGATAGGGAAATGTATGTTATTTATCAGAGCAGGGGGTTAGCTGGGGGGTGGTTTAGTTTTGTTTTTTTGTTGGTTTTTCTTTTTGTTTTTTTTTTAATATATCACGACCCTCCCCAGACATTGGGTAGAATGATTGGGGGAAAATACATGAAGCCCCCTCCACCATAAGTTACCAAAATTCATAGTTTCTGGTTATGATAAATGTAGTGGTGTTATGTGATGAAGTAATAATACTTAGTAAAAGTACTGTAACGCCATTGTATTTTATAAAGAAAATGTATACTTCACCATTACTTTTCCCCTAAGCATTTTCCTTACTTACTTACTAAAAATAGGGTAGGAAGGGAGGAGGGGTGGATGGAGGAATGAGGAAATGTTAGGGACAGAAAAACTGGGCTTTGGTTTTTAAATTCTTTAAGTTTTAAAAAAGACCTTGTTTTTTCTTTAATAGTCATGTACACTCCAATTATAAGGTGGTGTACACGTTATGAAGAATTACACCATAATTCTCAAAATTCTGGCCACATGCTTTTGTTTTGTAGCATTTATTTATTTTTTTACTTTCAATACTTGCGTACATTTAATATGATAAAATTACTTTTTATAAGTATAGTAAATATATAGTTTAAGATGAGATAAGATAAAACTTTATTGATCCCACACTGGGGAATTTCACTTGTCACAGCAGCTCAAACAGAAATTTAAAAATATACAAATATAACAAAATATAAAATATAAAGTATAAAGTACTCAAGACTGTTTACAGTGTATGCACCTTAAGACTTAATATTTGTATAGGTGACTTCAACTTCTATCAAAGATATTTTTCTAACGTGCGTTTCAAACCCACTTTGTAGGCTTGAAGGTCATAGCATCCCATAATCATCCAAGAAACTATACTGCATTCCTCATTTTGTCCCCCGTTCATAAATAATGAACAGTCCCTAAATTATCTGTTCATACAGTGATCAGAGAGCTAATCTCAGCAGTTTTATTTTCAGATCGGGGTGACCAGTTATAAACAACTATTTAACTATTTATTTGGGTATGGCCAAATCCTGAAATCTAGCTCTACTGCTGACCTTCTAACAGTCCGCATAAATCGGTGTAGTTTTACTGACATTTCACCCAGCAGTCAGATCAGATTAGCCACTCCTCCGTTAGCATACGGATGCTGGCAATGAAAGCTAACAGCTAGCTAGTGTTTTCGTAATTTGGAAAGATGGCTGGGGACCTGCGAGGTTTTGCGCTGGAAAAAGCCGAGTTGCTTTCCAGCCGATTGAAGGAGCTCTTGACGTCGGGACAGGGGTATGTTCGGGATCAGTTCGGGGTGGATTTGGGTCTGAAGCCTGATGTGTATCCGACGTGGGTCATCCTGTCTACGGCCGCGGTGGGTCTGCTGCTGCTTCTCTGTCTGTCCTGGGCCGCCGTCTGTGGCGGTGTGTTTGTCGGGAAAAAGCGGGGATCCCCGGTCACACAAGGCAGCTGTGAGCCTAGCAAGGCCAGCTTCGTTAAAATTGCCAAACCAGAAGAGCACAAAAAGAGGAACAAAAAGAAAACGACTGAAAAGGTAACGTTACTGCTGGCAGCGCTAATGAGCAGCTGAATCATGGTGAATCAAAACAAGTGCGTCTGTTTATATGTCGAGAAACAATTAACGTCAGCGCTAAACAAAGTGAAATCAGTTAGCGTTAGCTACCTTTAAAGTCATTTAATAAGTTGATTCCCTCTGTTATTTTCACTAAAGTTGAGTTGAACGTTAGGTAGACAACTTTGCTATCTCGTACACCATGAATTAGCTAACGTTAGCATCACGGCCCACTTTGTTTACACAATAACAAGCTATCAAGGGACTATCGTGTGACCCACTTACCAAATGACAAAAATAAACCAGCTGAAGACACGACGAATCACGGTATCTCGTCCAGAACACGCTAACTACCCAGATAAATGTTAGGACCTGATTAGCCAGTAGCTAATGACAGTTCAAGTTAGGTAACGTCATTAAAAACCTTATCGTATGCACACACTTAACTATAATTTAACTATAAGTTTAAGTATATTTTAAGGTATGACATACCTGATGTAGGGGTAGGAATACAACAATATGGTATTATCGCGATGCTTGAGTAGATGAGCTTAGTATGACATATATTGTTATATATTGTGATCCATGACCTCATTTCAACTGGAAATCATGTCTCCAGAGGAATACCTTGTCAAAAAAATCAGTTTTTATCTAAAAAGACAAGTTTTCAATCTGTTCATCTCACTTTAATCATTTTTTAAAAAGCAAAGTGTATCCAGTAGACTGAAACAGCCACTGATTACTACTGTAGGCTACCATGGTTTAATTTGTATTTGTAATATTACATTCATATAATTATACATGGATAGTTTCTGTTTCTATGCCATATTGTCATGCAAAAATATCAGGATAATATGATGTATCTATTTTTGCCTGCACCCTTAACCTGAAGCATAGCACTTGTTTTCATGATTAATAAACTGTATATATAAGGTGGAAAGAGGTTGGTTTCACAGATCTGTGATCAAGGTTTGCTGCTTATAAAGCTGTAATTCAATCAGTATAATAACAATTCAAAAACAACATTTTAAACGTGACTACATTGGCTATTCAGTTCAGAGCCAAAAGTCTTATGAAGTTACCCACCACAGAATGGATCCTGTTTTTAGATTTAGAATTGTAGGTTAGTCAATGTTTCCAGTTTAAAAAAAACGTATGTCCATGTAGCAGTCTGATTTGTGAAGTAAATTATGAAAGATCCACCTTGAAATTAAATGACAGTCTGCAATTAGGTATGTATGTTTAACATCATGTTTATCTGATGTCTGTCTTTCTCTCCCAGAACACTCAGTCCAATGGACAACCAGTGGCTGTAGCTCAGGAGGATGTTAAAGTGACCGAGGTGGTTTCCAAGCTAGCCCAGCAGATAAAAACCAACAAGGTATGCTTCAGCAGCTGCTGCCAAACTAAAAGGACCCAAAACTGATGATGGGCAGGGCAGCTACACATTTCTCTAAAGTCTTGCTCATTTGTGTTGAAGTTTAATGAGACAGTTTTATTGGTGAAATACTGCTGAAATCTCACTGTCACTCCTTGTCAGATTTGCCGATGTGGCTAGGCTTCAAAGAACAACAAAGTTACAGGATTGCTGTCAGTATTTTTTTTTTTAAACCCTGTTCTTTCATTAATGTTGCTTTAATTTCTCTCTCCACAGGTTCATGAGGTACAGGCGCCTGTGCACGTGAAAAAGAACAAGAAGAAAACCAAGACAGAGGTGAAACCAGTCCAGCATGTGTCTACAAATGACGGGAAGGAACCTGATGATGGTGAGACGAAACTGTTGTAGGGGATGTTTCATAACAACTTCTCATTTTAAACTGATGCTGTAGTTTTAGCCTGTACACACCCCTCACGTGGGCAGTATTCACAGCCTATTTGACCTCTGTGGTCTTGCCTGTTGTAACCAGCGTCAACAACAGTTCATCCACAGTCAATCATTGAAGTTATTATCACTTACTGCAAAGTAAGTCACCTAACTATTTAATGTTGTTTTTTGGTGTCCAACAGGTGCGTGGGAGACCAAAGTCAGTAACCGAGAGAAGAGGCAGCAGCGCAGAAAGGACAAGGGCCCTGAGGACTCGGGTGGCCCAGGAGGGGTGGAGGCTCCCAAGAGCAATGTGGAGGCACCTGTGGCCTCAGCACCTACCAACACCAGGAAGAACAGAGGAAACCAAGGTATACATCAGTGCAACAAACATGTTTTTACAATATAGTGTTGACAGAACTGAGCATATGTTTAGCAGCTTGATTTGAACAGTTCACTCATGTCGTAAAAAGAATTATCTGGTAATGTTGTAAGGTACTCAGATATGTTATTTTGCCACATTGTTACAGAGTCCCTGCTTTCAAGGCCCACTGCAAAAGGGGAGACAGCTAGTGCAGCGGGTAAAGAAACATATTTTTTTAAGCATTTATTGTGACGGAGATATGAAAACTATTCAATAGCTTCCCTTTTCTTTAGTTCTTTTTCCTTATATTCCTAATTAAAGCTTTTCTAGTATATAGATGAGGAGGACGATATACATAAAGATGTCCTCCTGGGTGTGGTAACTGAACGAGCCTATGATAGTTTTTAAAGAAATGATCTTGGTCTTAAAGGAAAACTTTTGTATTTTTCATCTTGGACCTATGTCTAAGTTAGGGATGCACGATATTGGACTTTTTGCTGATATCCGTTATGCCAATATATAACAACTCTTTTGGCTGATAACCAATACTGATATATACACTTTCTTTCTCACTTAATTTTAGTCATCATCAAGTCTCATCTGTATTAGAATTAAAATCATATTATGCATAACCTATGGAGATATAAAATACAATGCTTTTCAGTGTATGTAATATTCTTTCATTGTGGAAAAAAAGACAGATACTCCAACTTAGGGTTGATGCTTTGTGCATGAAATCGGCATGTTAGCTGATTCCAATATTTCATTTTAAAACTAATATCTGTCAATAACAATGACATGTTGATATTATTGTGCATCCTTAATCTAAGTGACTAATGGAGACATTTTTCTAAAATTGGACCAGTATTGAGAGATACCTGCAGCTGCAGCAGCAAAACAGGTTGTAATGTAAACCCTGCGGGCAAATAGGCACTGTCAATTTATGTAATTTTACGTCATTTTATGTCCACTAAAAGTGCTTGTTTTTGTTACTGACGGGCTCAGACTGTTATTAGAAGTGTCTGACAACATTACAGAAAAGACTCCTCAGAGAAATGAAACATTTTTTTCAACCTTTCGCTGATGTGGTCTATTTGTCAGTGTGTGTCTTACTCAAGGACAAGTCACTCATTGACAAAGCATCCTGTGTGAGTCCCTGTCTTCCCCCGATGTCTGTCTCCTCAGTGACTTCCAGGTGGAGAGAGGAGCCTTCAGTTAATGGCGGAGGATGGACCTCTGTCAACCTGTCTGTGAAGGTCCCTCGTCAGATGGCTGCTATGGAGGGGACCAAGTGGAATACCATGCCCACGGCTACTCATTACAGGGCCCCTCCTAAGACTCAGTCCTGGGGACAGGAAACACAAGGTACCACCCCAACCTGGGTAGACCTCTGAACACCACATATCTAAATATTAATAGCAGTGCTGGCTTCGCTCAGCACCGTGGATTTGAAACAAAACAATAAATATGTTTGGGAGTAATCACATACACATTGGGTGAACAGTGTCAGGCTTTTAGTCTTTTTTATTCTTGTGTGATTTAACAGTCCCAGTTATTACTATGTAGATTAGCAGTATGATCAGAGATTTCAACATACAGGATCATTTGTGTCCACACACCTATTTCAGCATTTTCAAGACTGGCTACAATAACGATAAAACCATTTTGTATGCTAACATAATTAAAAAAAAAAAATTACAATAAGATTTTTCTTGCATTTAATTTCACTGAGATAAAAGTATATTTTTAAGGCTTTCCAACTGAGCCATCTGCTGGACAAAAGTGGTATTGCAAGAGTAAGAGCAAGAGAAATAGGCTGGAGTGGCATTGTTAAAAATTTGAAACCTTAGTAAATTGGTTTGTTTTCTTTCAAATACATGGTGAGACGGCAATGAGCAGTTTGAGTTTTTAAGTCATGGCTCAGAAATTAGCAAGAAAAAATAAATTAAAAAAACAAGAAAATGCTGAAGTGCTGAATATTGAGTAAAAAATATGTATACATTTTTTCTGAAACTTGATTTTAAATAAAAACTAATTGCTTCTAAATATAGTTTGCTGGACATTTTTCCAGATTATTTTTTTTAATTTGCTCTTATTTTCTTGTCACCTTTTACTCATTTCTTGCAATTTATGGGACATTTCTTGCCAAGATGTTCTTTGCCTTTTTTCCCCATGTTTTCAAAAGGAATCAAACCAATTTATTCATCTTAACACAGCACAAGAAAACTGATGATGTTCCAGGTTCGAAGGGTTAAAGAAGCTATATGCATTTCTCAGAATATGTATATGATTTTAGAGTCTGAGCTGGGATTGTCTGCACACAGTTCTAAAGATTGAGGTCGCTGAGCCAGCAGCTAACAGTGCTAACTCTACAAACTGTGCTAACAACATTGTCTGAAGATGTTATTGAGCTCCACTATTTGTTTGTCAGAGCAGCATTTCGACGATATAAATTATAGCATGTTTCTGTGTGCTCTCTCCAGCAGCATGGGGTGGCATTGATAGTCGTATGAAGACTGACCTCAACCCTGTTACCTTCTCCATGCTGGGACTAAACACCACAGGTTGGTATTGTGATTGACTGTTATCACCCAGTCACAAAGCTGACTCTACTTCCGGGATGTGTATTCAGAAGCATGTTTGATGTAGCTTTTCCACTTTACTGTAACAGCTTCCAGTGAGGGTTTTTTTCTGCACCTTGACTTAGTTACCTTTTTTCACCTCCCGCTCTCTCTCCATCTCCCTCTGACTGGCCTCTCAGATCCAGTATCAAATTCAATGGAGCTGCAGTGGGCGAGGGGCCCTGATGTTGATGATGAATGGTCTGGATTCAGTGAGTATTTCCGCAGCCTATTTCACGCAGCTCAGCCTTCTAAAGAACACCAGATCATAAAAAGAAAAGTTAAAGCTTCCAGTGATTTTTTTTTTTTGTCAAAGTTTAATTTTATGTCTTAAAATTAAATACATGCACAGAAAAAACATCAATTCTTATATCCCGTCCTGTGACCATCAAGACTCGATGTGATCCGATCACCCAAACTGCTTGCCGAGGTGGTCTGGTATGCATTTGACCACATATCTATGACAGGACAAAGGCTAATGCTTCCTGATGTGTCCCCAACACGGTCATAACAGGAAAATATGTCAGCTGCTAACATGACTTGCGGAAGTGTGGACATAGTAACTGTGTGCAGGGCCAGCAATAATGTACTGTGTGATGATGGGAATTATTTTAGATGGCATAGCAGCAGTGGATCCAAGCTCTGACTGGAATGCTCCAGAAGTGCACTGGGGAAACTATGAAGAGCCCCCTCTGTTGGTGACACCAGTGCCTCCAGTGAAGGAACAGCCAGTCCCCAACAAGGTATCACTGACGCTCTGTCAAACCCTTTACATGGTTAACTAACCATGAGACATTTTTAAATAAACTCTACATAAAGCCTTAAAGTCTTAATACTATTTTAAGAAGGCTTTTTATATTCTGGATTAAAGAGGCAATACAAATGCTAAGATGTTAAACATTTGCATGAATAGAAAAATCAGCAACAGAATACCTTTGATTCTCTTTTGTGATTCATTTGGTATTTTAATGTCCATCCCAAAGAGTACTTCCTGTTTTCTCCCTGCCATTGGTTACCAGAAGCTAGTGATTCTAATTGTCTGATAACCTGAATGTCTGTTTTTGTGATGGCAGGTGTCAGAGGATGAGAAGGACACTGAAGACCCCTCTGGTGGAGCAGCCAAATCCAAGAAGAAGAGGAAAAAGAAGAAGAAAACAGAAGAGGAGGCTGCATCTGAGGCTCAGGCAAGAAAAGACAAACATCAAGCTGTCAGATTAAAAACCTTGCTATAAATTATGAAACAGTTTTATTTATTTATGGCATTTATTTGTACATATTTACATCAAATTAACATAGGCATTTTTTTCTCAGTTTTGTAATGTCATTGCATTTCTTTGATTGTAGTTGGTGAGCACAACGCCTCCCGTCAACACAGTACCCAAACTCCAAGAGCCTCCTGTGCTGGCCTCCAAAAAGCAGAATCCCAGCATATCATCTTCTCAGAGTAGGTTTCAACGGCTCAGACTCTGAGTTCATATTAACTCACAGCAAGGATATATATATATATATACAGCATACATATAGTATATATATATATATATATATATATTTGTAGTACAGATTGTTTGCAGGTCCATCTGCTTTCATTTATTGATTGAAATTTATCTACAGCGTTAAATTGTAGTGTGTAATACCTTTATATATGCATTGAGGGGAAACTCTGTAATCATATACACACACATGCACAATCAGGACCTATACATGCATTAAATGGAGAGACGTCAGAGTTAGGGGGCTGCCCATGGAAAGCAGTTGGAGATTTGGTACCTTGCTTCAGGGTACCTCAGCAGCGCCCAGGAGGTGAACTGGCGCCTCTGCAGCTACCAGTCCACACTCCATACTTGGACCAGACGGGGACTTGACCCAGCGACCCTCTGATTGCCAAGCCAAGTCCCCACAGACTATTGCTGCCTTACTGTACCTATATACTAACCTGCAATCTTTCAATAAGGAAAAGATTATTTATCCAAAAATGAGTCTCAAATTTGGTTAAAAATATCTTCAAATGTCTTAGAAAGCATTACATTTTGGTGCCTGTAGACTCCCTTAGTATAGTAAAAATAAGATGGTTCTCAGCAGAAACGTTTTATTTTTCCTTTTTCATCTTCTTGCAGAGAAGCCTGAGCAGACTGTGGAGCCTCCGAAGCCCTCTCAGAAGAAGAAGGTACGAAGGGAAATATGAAGTCACATCATTGGTCCACACAAAGCATATGCAAATGATTGTAAAACGTGTCACATGCAATAACTACCAGGTACAGAGTTTCTTTCTGAGATACATAAACAGTTTATGAGTTACCGAAACAAAAAGAAGGCAAGCGGTGGATATCAGCTGCTTCGCTAAATGTAGTGATGAAATGTGGTCCTATGGACTGAGATCTTAACTAATTTGCACTATTTGCTACACTGCAACCAGAGTGGAGTTTCAGGGGAGGTGGACTTGCAGTGCAGGTACATGTTCATGTAATACTTTTTTTATGGCATCAAAAGTGTTTTTTTTCCCTCTCGAAGTGTGTGTGTTTATAAATTCAACCCCAAAAACACAACATGTTTTTTTTTTTTTTTTGTTAATGGAAATTTCCAAAAGAAGAAAACATGTTTTCTCCGAATAATATTGCACTTTGTTTTGTTTACCATGCTTTCTGCCTCTATATCAATACTGAGATGTGTGGGAGCAAGCTGCATGTGTGGGCTGGTCTCAGATGGGGATAGGTTCAGGTTTTTTTCAAGTCTATCCCTGTACAACCCTCATGTATCTATATGTACACAGGGTTGCTTGGCCATAAAGTCATACCCTCATAGCGTAACTACATTATAAGTAATAGGGTTCAAAAATCCACACTCCTCACTTTGTGCAAAAATGCATTCTCAAGTTTATCTGAAGCTAATATGAGGATGCAGTCCCAGCAGTCATATGGGGTTTGTTGCCACGATAAAACCCTGACAATAAACCTTCACGTGACTGCCTGAACAAAGGTTTGATGTAGCTGTTCTCAGACTGCTGAAGCCTGGTATTAGTTTTGAATGTTTGAACATTAGGCGGCACTTTTTCACAGTAAGGCTCCAATCATACAGAGCTCATTTTAACACCATTTTCATTGCAGATTTGGAAATCTGTGAGTTTACTTCTTAGCAAAATAGCGGAATAAATAAAGAAGAAGCAAGCTGCAGAACACACTCTCTGATTTGGGCCTAAAAATGCATTTTGTACCTCATTTGTTACATTGTAGTAGCGCTATGAAGGTGTCACTGCACAGCCAGTATGGACAAGAGTAATGATTACAGCAGCCTATGACTCTCACAACAAACACATTACAAATGTTGTGTTAAAATAGGTTTGCCTATCCTTTTAAGTAATATCTACCAAAATCTATCTTTTGATTACAAACATGCTCCTTGTAAAAGCTCCTTCATAAAGAATGGCAGCTGTAATCAGGTTGTTTCACAGCAGAAAAAAATAGTATTTGGCCATGGAAACTTCTCCACAACCACCCCTGCAGTGTATCCCACCTCTTTACTGTACATATGTGTGGTAGTATGTTCCAAACTTTCTTTTTTTGCCAAAATATGGTTAAATACAGTACTAGGCTTGAGCTTCGAAGCTGTGGGGAGATACAAAGCAAGACACTGACTACAATTGCATGAAAAAAATCTGTTTTTTTGCCCTTATTCCAAAAAAACCCCAATATTCCTACTAAGCTGTTTACATTGGCTAATGAAAATGAATACTCCGCATTTATTCCCACATACATGCAGGCGTGCATACTCCGATGAATGGCCCTAATGGGTCTTATACTACGTCAAAATATTTTAAAGGGAGTGGCTGTCGCTTGTGCCATTTTTGTTTCTTTGCATCAAAATCAAGGTTTTCCAAAGATTTCCACCTGTGGCACACTTGTTCTCCCCTGCGTGCACAGCCTCTCTTTCATTCCTTCAACCACCTGCTTGTAAAGTTTGGCATTCCAGTATGTACACATACTGTAAAAACTGTCGATATCCATGTCTTTCAAAAGGTTAAAAAGGTGTGTTTCTCCTTCTGACCAGAAATCTTGGCTTTTTTTTGTTTGTGGTTGAGGCGTTCATCTCTACCACGGCCTTGCAAACTGTTGTTTTGTGTACAACACATTTGTGACAGCACACAGAGCTGACAGCAAACAGACAAGCTGTGTGTATTGCAAAGTGCATTAAAAACCTAAACTAAGACGTTTATTCTGAATGCGCTGCATACATGTCGAAAGGCTTCTTCTGGAACCCTCAATAATACAGCGCCACGTCTCAATCGGAAAATGCTACATTTAGAAAAAGGCCTATTAAAAAATATCCAAATGGAATATGCTGTTAACATGACGCACATCAAATTCAGAATAGTGTCACATTTGGAATAATATTGGAATATAAGTGTGCATGTAAACATGTCACTGACGGAATGTATTTAGCCAGATTTGGTAAAAATTTAAGTGACGATTCGGAGTGCACTGTCAGCAGAAAAATTACTGTTTTATCAGTTATGGATAAGATGAGATGATTTCTTCAAGGACAATGCTGAATTTGAAATTTGGACTTTGTAAACTGATTCTGGGTTCACATTGAGGACTGTAGATAACTGTTGTGTATAGAGCGCAGTAACTGATATGAATCACCAGGAGGCACTGTAATGTGACGTAAAGGAGTCGTGGGATTACCCCATAAAGCAGTAGCACTATTCGTGTCTGTCTTTAGCTGACTAGACTGTGCATTGATTTTCTACTTAGTTGTCCCTCCTGCACTCATGTCTGATTTTTATTTTTTTAATCTTCCAGTTTTGTGCTTGAAAAAGCCATGCCATATGTACAGATTGTAAGGGCTTTTTCCAGTTCTGTGATTGCACTGTGCAAAAGGCTGTATTGAGTTCCTTTTGATGTCGATGAATTGTTTTTTACTACCTTTTTGCAGAATGTGAAATGTGTAATTTGTTTGTTTGTTTAACCTGACATCCAGGATTTACGATGGGGATTTTTTTTTTTTTTTTTACATAAATTGAGAATGAAGACATACATAGAGATATGAAATGGAGCAGCTTTAATTCCATATCAATATATTAAACAACACAGACACACACACAAACATATAAAAGGAATTTAATTCCATGCCTTAACCTGTAGTTGCATAGAAAGTGCATTGGCATCCTTTTTTTATAGTTTCCAACCAATTGCAAGTTTTGATGTCAGAAATTAATTTCATCTTGCATGACTTTGATAACAGTACTTGTGTACATGACATGAACGATCTCTTGCTTTAACTGTTAGTACTTGGTCCAAGAGTACCACTCAGTGTATATACTGTAAGAGCTTTTTTATTGAGATAAATTGCAGCTTTTTTCTGTGGACATCTTAGCGGACATTAAGAGGAGTCTGTTATTGGTAGTCAAAGAGCCTTTGTGCATCAAGGTGTTGATCAGCTGGTGGTGATGCATAGTTGTTAGTAGAGCTGATAGAACAAAATGATACCTTGTCGCTGTGGCTTCAGGCGCCCCTTTTTTTTAATTTCTACTGATGAATAAAATGGATTCAATCAATGTATTTATATAATTATCTCTAGGACACGGTTATGTGAATGATTTTGTTTATTGAGGAGATACAAATGATATTTCTATGTTTGTTTGGTAAAAATAAACGAGAATTGCTTGGTACCATATTGCCATAGATTTTTTTTGTGTGTCTTCAGGCTTTCTTACTAAACCTATGGTTTACATTATTTATTTATTTATTTTATTTCTTGAGGCTTAAAGTTTCAAAGTAACAACAGCAATACAGACTGTTTCAAACGACAACACAATCCTTTTTCAAGAAGTAAACGGGTACCAAAACTTTTGCTCCAGCAACAGAATAGCAATAAAAAAATTAATGGGGGGCTTAGTGATCAAATGTTTACATTTATAGAGATATTGTTGAGTCTAACATCCAGAGCAGGGCTGGATATTGGTACTTGATATTGTTAATGGTATTCTATTCAGGATTGTTGTTTACTGTTTTTAAATGTGCTTTACTTCTTTTTGCCACCTTTATTTGCATCCATCCCGTATCGTGTCTCTTTGATGCCTTCATATTGCAGACTGGCACCTGGCTGCTACCTTTTTATATAAAGCCCCAGCCTCATCTAAGCACTGTGGGGGTACATGCCCATAAACCAGAGCTCAGAAAATAAGATAAAAACATGAAAATAAAAGCAGAGGGCAGAGTCTCTGAGGAAAGACACACCAGCACACACTTTAAGTGTGTCATAAGTGAGGATTTAGAGGGATTACATTTGTATGAGTATGTTGATTGTTTTTTTAGGAAAATCCCACATAGTATATCTACCTCAAATGTATTCACAAAATATCCCAGTACAAAGTAACATGGAAATGTCTCCAGACAAACAAGAACTGCATTAGATTTGTGTTTCCCCGGGAGTCTAATGCAGGACCATCAGCCAACAGCAGCAGTGGCTAACTTCCAACACCAAGCATGGAGCTCACACTCATGCAGCAGCTACAACCCATACACTCTGTGGTGTGGTGACGTTCAGCATGGTGTATATGACCGAATGGGCAATTTAGCATGCCACATGCCACCAAAATGTTCGAAATTATGACTGTACTACATGCCAATTCATTCACATTATGGGTATCAAGTAATGCATTTGACTGATATCACTTGATATTGGTATCATTTGAAGGGTAGTAATATTGGTATTGATATAGTATTTTTTTAAACAGTATCAAGCCCTAAATCCAGATCTCCTCAGGCAAGTTATATCTATGAAAAGTCCTGTGGAAGTACTGATGATTTAACCATGTTTAATCATGTTTTCGTTGCCAAAATAACCTTAAAGTATGAGTTAGAGGCATATTTTTGTAGCAGAATTCCCCACAAACAATGCTGACACTAAACTATGCTTTTTCCCTGTTCACTTGCATCTTGTTTTCATGTTTTATGTCAAACTAATCCAAAATCTGTGATTAATACAGTGAGGATTCACTACATGTCACGGTGCAAATCTTTGTCAGCCGCCAGGCCTGTGATAGGTGCTGGTTGCAGCGACTTTCCTGAGGCCAAACCGCTGCCCCAGTCAGTGTGGTGAGACAGTCGCATGGCACGCTTATAGAGCCTGACCTCCTTCGTCTCATCAGGCTTTCCATCCCTTATCTCTCAGTTCATTTAGGATTTACCAGTTTTTAATCTCTTTCAATCTCTAGCTCACTGTCCATTCAACTTCGCTTCAGAGGGATATCTTTTTTTTTCTCAATTCTTCCCTGCCAGAGGATTGTTCTACTTATTTTTCTTGTTTGTGTGTATGAAAGGCAGATATATTAATAGTGAAGGTCACTCTTTAATGGATGGTGCTGTCGTCGCTCAAAGCCCTGCTATGAAAATCACTCGCTAATGCTGTTTTAAAAAAAGACCCATCCAAAGTCCCCGTGTCTGAAGCCCACAGGCTTCACATAGTGCTATGCCGAAACAAGTCAGTAGATAGTGACAACATTAAATGGTCAAACGTACATCAGTTCTCCTATTGGGATTGTTTTGCTCTACATTAGGTCTGGAAAAAAAAGGATAATAAGGCTTTGTATTTCAGGTCAATGTGTCAGAGCTCTCTCCACACGTACATTAATTCTTCTGTTTAATATTTCCAACACCCTCTTGAGGCTGGAAAAATGGACAGTTTGAGTTTCAGTTTGAGATGTCCTCTTCAGATTGCGTTCCAACATTTAAAGAGGTGGCAGTCTGGTCAGTATTAAGTCATGGCAGGAGAGGAAAATCCCCTAATGTGACGGTGATGCGGTCCACCCACCAGAGCTTAGAGCTGTGGTCACTGGCCCATCTGTCAGGCTTGATCCAGGATGTTTGCACAGACGGGGATACAAACTGACATGAAATGAAAGATTTGTTTCTTGCTCTAACTCTGCAATGAAACACATCAAACCATAGTCAATTTATTTCAACCCATTAGTCAGAATAAATGTTGGTACTGCATTTTTCTGTAAACAACAGATATGTTGCATTTGCACATGTCATATGTAGCAGATATATTGAAATAATATGTTCAGTTTCTTTTGCTTCCGTTTTCAATTTTATGTGGCAGTAAAGTCATGGTTAACATGTGGTTCAGTTTAGGCACAAAAAACATTTGGTTAGGGATAGGAAAACAGTGTTTTGGCTTAAAATACCTGCTTTATTTGCTACAAACATAAATATACAAACCTACAAAAATACTTGCTTTTGTCCCTACAAACAAGGCTGAAAATATCTAGAATTCTCAGAAATAGATAGTGCATATAGAACCCAGTCACCAAAATAAATGTTGTTTTGTATAGGGGTCGATGGATTCTCGGCTTGCCTAATTATTGGGGCCGACTTTATTTTTTAAAAACATTGCTGGAAACTTGCTGAACATGATGTTAAAAGTTTCAGTTTTGATTAAACATTTGCCGAAGGCATTTAAACAAAGTTTTGTGTTGGAGTTTGTCATATTCCAAATTCTAAATGTTGACAGAAAGATTTTAACTTTTACTGTAAATGCATATTGGTTCCAAATATCGGTTATCTGTCTCATTAACTGCTAATAATCGGTATCAGTATCAACCCTGAAAAACCAATATCGGTCGACCCCTAGTTTTACTTAACCATAACCATGGATGTATTTTCCTGTATCACATGTATGACTGCAATGCATTGTGGCTGATATGCATCCGGACAGTTTTTGCTAGGGACACTTTAAAAGTTGAGCAATATCTTCTTTAAACCAGCAGTGCAATGTAACATAATGTCAGTAATAATACTTTATAACAGTACTTGAGCATTTTTTGGGAGTATCTGTACTTCAGTTTTTACATTTCTGCCATTTTTGTAACATTCTAATCAATAACTTTAACTTCTACAAAAGTCATTTTCTGGTTAAAAAAATCTGTGCTGTTTCTCAAGTATGTCTTTCAGGTTCTTAATCCACCACTGCTTCTAACACTGGCCTGGATAAAAGCTGTGAGTACTTCAACCAAAAAGGCATTTAACCTGCCCAGCTTAAAGGACCCTGAGCAGGGTAAGTACCCAGAATTTTCCTCCTTTTTACAGTAGTTATTATTTTAAAATATTTTTATTGAAGTGTTCCAACTAACATCAAAATATTACACAGATCACATCACACCCCACACTATTGCTTTAAAAGCCAATGCACAAATGAGCAGACAAATATGATAAAACTACCTTTTGGGGAAGCTACTTTTATAAAACAAGTGCAGCATTTAATTTCTTCAAATAAGAAACTGTCACTCAAGAAAGACATCAGCACCATTTCTTCTTTTTCTTTACATAATTATTGTTGTCTCTTGTCTCCTGTCTCTTCTTATAATTTTATTATAGCTTCAATTTTTTGTGATCAGTGTTAAGAGATTGAATGTGCTGATGGATAGTTTCATAGGGAACCCCACTTGTCAAGCCCCTCGAGGGTTTTCTGGGTTTCCCTGCATGTCTCATTTTCTGAAAATGTAGGCCACAACGATGTCGTTTTGAATATGTGCATAATAATCTAATCAAATCACCCCCAAAAAAGGTTGAAAGAAAGCATCGTGTAGGAGCTGAGCTGAGCTGAAATGTTTTGTGTGTGATTATAAAGCATTTTGCATCCATCCCACGGATCTTGGTCAAAATCCTCCCGCGGTCACGTGACTCCGGGATGAGCCAGATTAACGGCTCTCTGTTTGTCAGGAGTCCACTTGCGGAAACAGGCGGACATCGTCTCTAACATACGCTGGATGTGGCGGTCCTAGCACCCAGGACGCCAATTATTCCGTCTTTTTAGGACATAGTAGCTTTGAATAATTCATTTCCTCGGCGGCATTCATGAAATAGCGTGGAAAAAACAGCAGGATAAATAATGATTTCGCCGTGGGACCGGTGGTACTCGACGAGCTGCTGCCTCTGCTGCCATGTACGGACGGGCACCATTATTCTGGGAATATGGTATATGGTAAGTGAGTTTTTTTACTCGATGTCAGGCCCAACTGTCCTCAAATATTGGAAATTGTGTCGAATAGATGGATGAAATGTTTGATAAATGCCGAGCGAGTTTGACAGCAGTAGCTAAGTTAGCTAGTTGCTCCTGTTTTTCATTTGTTTTCAGCACTCGTTTGTGATTCACGTTGAGTTTAACGTTACAGCGCTAATGTGTGTCAATCAACAGCCGCCGTGTTCATTCAGGAAGTCTCTGTTAGCTGGACAGATACGTTTTGATTAAATGTAGGTACGTAGAAATTAAGACATTTTGTAGCCGTAACGATATTCATTCTAGCTCTCGGTAACGTTACATTTTTGTTATGCTGAAATAACAACCCTACCAGCCTATCCCATCTGATTTGTCCCACATTTGAACCGGTTAAAAATAAGTTGGCGTAAAGAGTTTGCTTCTGTTTTTAACCACGGGATATACTAAAGTTTTAAACATAGTTCATTAAGCCTGTTAAATCCCCGACCTTTGATAAGCCTTCGTCTGCCTTTCGTTGTGACCTTACTACTAATCAAGTATATGTCGTTAAATCGAGCCAAGGCCAGAAAAAGATAACTACATAACATGTTTTGACATAACACTGACACGTAGGACTCATAAGGTTATTTCTTTCAATCATGCAGGTTGGAAAGATGCACCTGTCCAGCAGCTCACCAAATATATCAATTTCATGCATCAACATTTGCTCTTTAACAGTTGGTCAAGAAACTGACATAATTTTTTTTTAGACTTTTAGTTGCACAGCACAGCAATTTGAAGATGTTGCTTTCAGCTTGAACTTGTGATTGGTATTTTTGGCTATTTTTGTCTTGTTTTTAATCAGAAAAAAATAATAATTTGAGAACTTAATAATGAAAAATAATAGTACAGCCGGTCAAGAAGCTGACAGCATCATTTTTCCAATTTATATCATCATAATATGAATCTATGATTTTGGACTGTTAGTTACTCAAACGAAGCATTGTTGCTCAGGGTTTGAACTTGTGATTGATATTTTTTACAAATATCTCTCACTTTTAATAAATCTACCCTCTACAAACATTGATTGGACTTTTCTAGGCCATGGAAATAACATATTGAAATCCCTCATTGTGGTGGCATTCCCCTTTAATAATAAAAAAAATAACAGTACATTACAGCCCTGAACAACGTTTCAGGAAGCTTCATTGGGAGTTTTGTCCGGAAGATCTAACCACACTCAGCAGATGACCTGTATTGTATCATTATTGTGACTCAATTCAAAATCCTTATCTAATATCTTGTACCTCACCTGTAATTACTTTAATATTTAAATTACTTTATCCCATTTCAAGAAAAAGGCCCCAATCCATCGGATCAGTTCATTCTGAATGTTAACCTAAGAGCATAAAAATGATTAACTCTACTTTGAACTACAATATTAATATTGATCTTCATTTTCCCACAGCTCATCAATGCGGTGGTCTTACTCATCTTGTTGTCGGCTCTCAATGACCCAGTTCAGTACCGCTACCACCTTACCAGCTCTGAGCTGGGGACTGACATAGATGTCATGGACGATGCAAGTGAGTGCCAGTAATCCCCTCATTGTTACATATCTGATGTGGTATATATTGGATTAGATGTCCTCAATCTGGGATGCTTATTCTGCACAGAAAGTGCAAGTTCAAGATGTGTTTATATGATTTGAGTGAACCATATCATAAAGACATTTTTTATTTGTTATTAACACTAAGGTCTTGTTGTCAATATTCCAATTAGGTAATATAATGATGTTATATTGATATTATGATATGGGACTAGATATTGTCTTAAATTTGAGATACTTTAATATAGTAAGGCATGCCTATTCCTGGTTTTAAAAGACATTACAGTAAAATCATGTAATTTTTATGAACTTATTAGACTCCACTATTATTCTCCTTTAACCACTGAGTCAAATCTTATTGACGAAATTTTTTTTAAAAAAAATAGCGACATTGAGGTATTTGGTAAAAAATATTCTGATATTTGATTTTCTCCATATTGTCCACCCATTTTCTTGAAATCAAAAGTTATTAGACTTGTCAATACTGCACTTAAAAATGTAATTAAATAATTCATCTGTTGTCAACACTATTTACAAGGAGTTAAACAGAAAAAATATCACCAGAAGACTATTTAATTCAATTTTTACTGCAAGGCACATAATTTTGGAGATTAGGGGTGTGTGTGTGTGATCCTAGTGACACGTTATGGCTAAATCATTTAAATGTTATTCTCTCAAAAAAAAAGCTCAAAACTGTTACACTGTTGTGGTCAGTAGCCTAATTTTTTATTTTATTTATGTAACCCATATTTAACCAGGCAAGTCCCATTGAGATCAACAATCTCTTCAAGGGAGACCTGGCCGAGACAGCATTACAAAAAAGTGACAAACAAAAATAACCACATTAAAAAACATAGACAGAGGATATACTGTAAAATGTAGTAATATTATACGCAAGCATACCTAGTAATAAGGCTTTAAGACTGAGAAGCCATATCAAAATATTACAATAACTAAATACCCAGACAGTATCGAGTTTAATGGCCCTAATAATATCATTTGGATTTACTTCCCAGCCCCGCCACATAGTGCCTATATAGCATCAACAGTATAGCCCCATGTGTTTCTGCAGCTGTAAAAACGCCTCTCCTTTCTGCCCACCACTTCGTTTTTTCCCAGAGTGCTTCTCTCAGCACAGACGTAGCTGAGTAGGCTCTGCTCCATACAGAACAAATCAGTGTGCATGTGTGTTTTCAGTATTTGCCCTCCAGCAGCTATCATCATCACAGTCGCCTCTGGAACACCACAGACCCTGTCACTGGCTACTCTGATTAAAAACGACTGCTCTAATTCTCCCATCGGATTTAAAGGGCCATCTTTTCTGATAGCGTAGTTGCTTGTGCAGCGTAATTCAGAGATGGTGAAATAGTGGGAAACAATGGAGACATGCTGGTGTCATGGTTTTGTAACAGGCAGGTGTCCCATGCAGAGAAATCATGAAGAGTTAACTCAGATATGTGGTTGATGTTTGTGTGAGGTGAAGGGTTATTATGCAATTTATGCAAGTGTTGTTTATATATAGTAAGTGTCCTTGTGTCATGTGTGGCAGGGGGATTAAGATGGAGGGGTATCATAATTTCCTGGGTATTAACACAGTATCAGTAATAGGCAGTGTTGCTTAATGTTAGAACTCACCAACAGTTGTAGTGATATAAAGAGTTGCATTCAGTTTTTTGGGAGTTTGTATTACATTAAGTCATGGAAATATTTTCTTTCTGTTAATGCTTACAAACTAAATTTGATAAGTTGATTTTACTTTAGAAAATCTAGGAAACCTATTTCCAAGAAAAAAGTAAAAAAAAAAAAAAACTGTTAGTCTTAAGCTATGCCTACTTTATATCTACTCATTAAGTTAACTTAAAACTTTGCTGTATTTATAAAATTTTGTGAAGTTGTAGGAACTTCTTTCTAAATGTTAGCAACTTCAGTAAACCAAGTTTACTGTGCCTTACATCTGTATGCTGCTGGTTGCAAACTAGTCAGTCATATTTGCGTATTTTAAACATGTTAGGAAAATTGAACTTGCAGATATCCTAAATTCACCATTGGCAAAATTCTCTTTGTCACTGCCAAATTAAGTTAGATTAACTTGAATGAGATAAGTTGTTAACACTTAGAAAGAACAAAGTCCTTTTCACTTTACATTTTTAAGTTGCAGCTGCACCACAAAATTATGTAAATAAAATAAAAGTAAAGTAAACTTGACATTTTGGTATAAACTAAACAGAACTTAAGATAAAATAGTTTTATTTACTTATCTTTTACCAGGCAGTTTCCTATTATTATTATTATTATTATTACTATTATTATTGTTTTTTTTTAAGTAAGGATAATCTGCAAGATTTTACAGTGTACCAGGGGTGCATTGATTCCACTGTTTCACAGCCAGGACTGTTTCTGTGTACCAAGTTTAATTACTGCCATTACTGCATAGTGATATGGGATCCCTTTCACCAAGTTGCACATGTGCAGATATCCTGTTTTAACTCAATGTCAGTGGATCCCTGTTATACTACTCAGCTACAGCTACACTGACAAGCTTCTCATCACTTAGCTGTAACGTGAATATGAGAGCAGTGTTACATTTAGTCTAATTTTGCACATCTTGCATAACAATTACCCACGTGCTGATCATGTTTTGTCCAAGGCAGATTGGGTGCCAAAAATAGTGAGGTTACTTAAGGTGCTTTGTTTTGTAAAATCCATGTCCTTATAAAGACTTTTGGATTACGTCTGTGTATTCAGGAGTTCCAGTGCAATATTGGTGCTGTTTTTCACTAGATTATCTGTTCTCACATTGCTCTGTTTGTTTGTTTTGCTTTTGCAGATATCTGCATTGCCACAGCAATATCCCTGCTCATGATTCTTATATGTGGCATGGCAACATATGGTGCTTACAAGGTAAATAAACAAACAACATAAATGGGATTCAGACAGAAATCTAAACTTGAGAAGACAACAGCTTTCCCTCTTTCCGAGTTTCTTCATCTTTTCTCAATCTCTCCCACATAGCAACATGCTGCGTGGATCATTCCATTCTTCTGCTACCAAATCTTCGACTTTGCCCTTAACACACTGGTAGCCATTAGTGTGGTTGTTTATCCCAACACGGTGCAGGACTACCTCCAGCAGCTGGTGAGTACTACTTACGGTTAACACAAACACCTGCTTTTAATGACTTTTCTTTTTAACTGCAGGGGTTTTTTTTTGTTCTTGAAATATAAATTCCCTGCTGTTAAAATAAATTTGTGATCACTGCTTAACAAGAAGGCAGATTCAGGGTTTATTGCTTTGTAACACTGCTAAAGAAGATGCATTTAGTGAAAACATGTGACCCAGGCATTACATGGGTCTTAGTTAGGTAGATTAAGCAATGGTTTAAGGGCCCTGACACACCAAGCCAACGGTTAGCCGTCGGTGAGTGTTGCCTCAGATTTTTATGTGTTCCGCATTGTTGGTATTAGTCAGCGACTGTCGGCCATTGTCGCCTTTTTTCCATCCACTTCAGCATGTCAAAGAAGGTGGAGCCCACCAGTGAATGAAATCACTCTGATTGGCTGTTGAGCTTATCGCACAAGAAGACAAAAGAAAGTGAGGAAAGCAAACAAATGACCCAAGTCAAGAGCACGTGAGATTGAAACAAGTGTTGTATTAGGTAAAATTATGATTTTTTTAAAAATCTTTGAGCTCTTTAGCAGAAATGGTTCATAATTGTTAATACTATTGTTCACCAGTGCATGGTAAATACCCATTGCTCTATTTGCATCAGGTTGTGTTGTTTATGTGCTAACTGGCTATCTAGCAATCTGTCATGTCTGTCTTCCGTTTTTCCCTTTTTTTTTGAATGGTGAATGTCGACTATCGACTGCTGGTATGGAGAGTAATTTCCTCTTACACAGTGCGCAGAACTTGTGTGCTAATTGCACTTGGCTGTAAATTTTGCAGCATGTTCAAATGCAACTTTCTGACAAAGGTTACATGAGGTGACAGTTGGCTTTCGTTAGCACTTGATTTTTTATGTCGGTTTGGTGAGTCTGGGCCCTAAGACTCCATGACTGTTTAAGATCGAAACTATTGTCACTCCTGTCATTTATTTATTTTAATTTATATCCCTCTCTTCCAGCCGGGGACATTCCCTTACAAAGAGGACATCATGTCCACCAACAATATGTGCCTAGTTTTTGCAGTCCTCCTCTTCATTGGCTGCATCCTCTCCTTCAAGGTAAGCCCAAAGAGTCTCTTTATTACTGCAGATCCTCCTTTGGTCTTTTTTGGGCTTTAGTAGTTTAATCTACAACATCCATCTGACTGATGGTTTAAAAAGATAGGATATTTTGTAAAATATAATGATATGCAACACACATCCACACATTACACACACCCACTGAACATTTGTTCCCTGTAGAGCTGCCTTTTTATAGATTTTCTCGTCATATTGCAACGTGATTAAGGCAATTAAGTCCCACACTGTGCACATCTCATGCATTACCAACCATATGGCATGTGTAATGAATCTGCCACTGCGAACATTCCCATTATCGATGTTCTTCATGAGATTATCACACAGTCAGAGAGCAGCGGGTCAGGGACAACAGGAAACCAACTCCTGTCAAGCTAATTCCCCCTGAATGCATGGATGACTCTCCAGGCGTAGCCATGCTCTGGGGCTCAGGGACGAGCTGGGACAGGAAGTTGCAGTCATCTGTACAATCAAATCAAGTTGTTTCTCCTCCGAGCTCAGATTGGAAATGTTCTCGGCAGATATCCAAAGCCAGAGCCGGGACTTTATGATAGGAAGCAGCCACTGGAAGATAAACTGCTGGAATTATAAAGAGAAGAGTTATAAATGTCATGACTGAGGCACAGAGCTTTGTTGCAGAGAGAATATGGGATGGTTAAAATGCTTAGTGCTTTAAATGTCAGTAAATGTACAGTAAATGTGTGCTCTAAACATAAATATAATCTTGACCCATTTTTATTGATTGGCTGCAAATGTAGTATATATTGGCTACTGTAGTGACGACAGTTGGGTCAGTTCCCTGGAAAAGGGCCAGATCTGAAACCTCAAGGACGCATCCAGCTCTCAGCACAGAGGCAACACCTGCTGAAGTTCCTGCTGAAGCCAACATCCTCCACTTGACTGCACTTAGCATAAATGACAGATACAGATGGACAGGAAGGAGAGCTGGAGAGGAGAGAAAGGAATGCAACAGAAAGAGAGATGTAAATGGACAGATGGTTGGATGAATGGAAAGTATGTGGGCAAGGTGGTCAAAATCAGACTTTGTAGCGATGCATATCTCCAGCCCACCACATTATCATTGCCATAGAGAATGTTAGATTTCGTTTTGCAGTAAGGAGGTCAACTCAGCAGATGGTAAAGGGATTGGCTAGTAGGCAGCCAGGTTTCCTGGTTTGTCGGTTAGTGCTGGCAGACGTACCAACTCAGCAGGCTAATCACACACATACACAATGAACCTCCTGTTTTTCTGCCAAGCCAGACAAACCTAAACCTCAGTGCTGCCATAGCTATACAGAGGGCAAAAGATGCCCGGTGAGTTGCCCTGGCTAAAATGTTGGTGGATGGCCACGAAGGGTGACATTGTCCAGGAAAATATCCTTTTATTTCTATGAGATTACCATGTATCCTTGCCTGTCCTGTAGCAAAGGTAGTTGAAATATCAGTCTTTATTAAGCAGTGATATGATGCATCTCTGCCGTCACCATCCCTAACCTTGATAAATGGATGAGATCATAGCAAGCAGAATCAGCAATAATGAAAAGTGGAGACAATGTTGTTAAAGGTCATTGTTTGCTCTTTGTTTTCACCTCCCTGGGGAACAGGCCTACCTGATTGGCTGTGTGTGGAACTGCTACAGATACGTGAGCGGCAGGGGCACCACAGAGGTACTGGTTTATGTCACCACCAATGACACCACGGTGAGTCCTCGCATCCACCTCAAGGACACACTGAAAATCCCCCTCACTCAGATCTTAATATTATTGCAATTGAACTTCATTGACTTTTGGCTTACAAGCTTTAGATTTGTTATATAAGCAAAAGATAATTCAGATAAAGGCTTTCAAAAGTTATTTTGGTCAATATGCGTGGCACAATCATTTTAATACCTGATTCTTTCTCAA
The DNA here is from genome assembly GCF_026936395.1 of Plectropomus leopardus. NCBI lineage: Eukaryota > Metazoa > Chordata > Actinopteri > Perciformes > Serranidae > Plectropomus > Plectropomus leopardus. The sequence continues at coordinate 10,184,040 of NC_142192.1, read as the reverse complement.
CATCTGTAAGGTTTTTTTGACCCGTACTAAAACATAGACTATATTAACTTTTATACGTTATTGCAGCTCAGTGAGTTCACACCTCTAAATGTGCAAGGTAAGGATTATAGGCATTACTTGTAATGTGCATAGTATGATTATATAGCTTGGAAATATTCCATAGCTTAGAGCAGCAATTTAGAGTCTAAAAGAAATCATTTTTAATATTATTAAATTCAAAATACTCACAAAAGACCCCTCAATAACCTTAACCTCAGATGTGAGAAATTAATTAAATTTACGTAACACCGAAAGACAGGTGTTTTTCTTTCAGTGTGGGATTTGATGTAATTTTATCAACTGGTTAAATATAACAAAAAAATAGATCAGAGCATATGTCTAACTTGTCATCTGTTGGAATATCTTTATTTATATTCTGTATTTGTGAAAAACAAACAAACAAACAAAAAAAACAACTAAATGAAAAAAGACTTTTAACAAAGTATTTTTTATCTGGTGCGTCTGTATACTGCAGTCATGAAGTCATTTCACATGCACAATAACTTCCACTTCTAAGAGGTTCAGGTTAGTGAGGTCACCATGAAGTAATAAAATAGCTGTCATATCACACCTCCGACTTTTTTTCACAGTTGTAGACTCTGTGGGTAGTATTTTAATGATTCATTATTTATCGCCAAAATAGAAATGACAACAAGACTGAGAGGTATGAGATCCTGCAGTTAGTAATGTGCATGATTTGTATATTATCAAAAGTATTACAATACTTAACACACAAAATGACCATTCGTTAATTAATTTGTTATGGAGTAGTAGTTTGAATTTGTGAAGAAAACTTTGTTTAGTCACATGCCTCCACAGTGCATGAGACTGTTTGTACTGACGTGTTTTTAAACGAGAATGAGGTATCCATTTAAGATAAGCAAAAATTAAGACTTATTTTAGGTAATTAAATAAGTGTCTCATAATAAAATCCCGCAAATGACTTTAGACGTTTTGCAAAGTATCAGTAGAACACAACTGTGAAGTGAAACCACTTTATCTCGGTTATCTGACAGTCAGTGACGTGACATTGGTGCTGTGCATAGCAGCACAGTACGTGCTGTAGGTCATCCTGAGGTGTGATTGGCTGGCTGTGCAGAGCCGGGTGTTGGTCTATCCCACTTATCTTCTTCAGTGTTGACTCATGGGGCTCCTGAGAGGCTTAAGCATAGTCACGGTTTCCATTTGTCTGTCTGTCTGTAATCCTCCACACTGATACATAAGACATTAATCTGCCTCACACCCGCTCTGTATGTCTCAGTACGCAGCACCTCATCCGTCTGTCACTTTTTCCTTGTTGTTGTGGTCCTCGTTCAAACTGCTGACGTTTTTCACCTTATGAACCCAACTCCACATCCCCCGAGCTAATCCAGTAGGGCCTGTGTATCATATTGTGTATCATATGGCCAAATATTGAATTTGTGCCAGTCAGTTTTGCTGACTGCAGATATGATAAAAGCAAGATGTGGAGGAAATTAAATAGCTCTTTCCCTCAACCAAGTTCTAAGAGAAAAGTACATTTGAAATGAAAACATTCACTTTATAAAATACGAATTTGCTTAAAAATGATTGAAAATTGATTTGCATGTAAAGCATGAAAGGAACCAAAAAAACGTGCACATTTTGTTTGGGTTGTTTAAGGTAATGAGACTGAATTCTTCTGTGATATTGTGTATTATTGCAGTTGGTGGTTTTTTTTTATGAACAACAAATGAAAATACCAAAAACAATATCAGTCTGTCTCGCAATACTGTCCAACTCCCCTATCTTGTCTCTGGCCAATTCATATCTACTGAAGACGTAAATCTTGAAAACTGTCCTTTAAATACGTCTTTCTGTAAAAATAAAAACATTTGAGGAAGACATAGTTGATGATGAACTACCTTAAAATTCACAAAGCACAGTGAAACAAAGACTATTTTAAACTTGACATCATAAACATTTTAAATTGGTCCCTTTGTATTTCCTATTGGAATATTTTTGCAATGTATGTGATGGGGCTGGACCCAAATATTCTGGTATTCGTTAATTGGTTAGGTATTTGGTCTTCAATTTAGGGATTCAGATATTTGGGTTGGGTTTTTTTTTGCAGAGGTCGAATGTCATTTCAATGTTGGGGAGAACAAATAAATTGCCTAAATACATCAAAATCTTCATTTTTTTCAAGTTAGTATGCTCTCCCTCTGTTTGCATAGAAGGGTCATTGAACCCAACACCTCTGGAGATTGAGTTGGTCTGCTCAGCGCCCCTCTTCCTTTCTCTTGAGTTATCATGATCCTGCTGCTGCGCCTGTCACACACACAGTGACAGCAATGATTATTTTACATTTTACCCAACGGTTACTGGATGCAGATTATTGTACTGAGTAATTGAGTTTTTTAACTCTACAAATGTATCACAACCACTGTCAAACAGTCGGAGGCATACCGGGCTCGCGCACGGTGTCTCTCACCGTCAGGGTCAGGATTCCATCCTCTCCCTTACCTGACGGTGAGCTGTGAAGCACACAGTGTCTCTCCTAAGGCTCATTGGTGCAAGGTGTCTGTCTTCTGAGGCTGAAACTATAGATGCGCTGCAGACGCACCATGTCCAATTTTTTTTTTTTTTTTGATGGCTAGAATATGTATACCGGTAGATTTGGTTCATCAAAGAACCAATGGGTTGAACCACCATGTTTTTTTAAGTTGAAGTAGCAGCTGAAAATGACAACAGAAATTAACAAGTTTTGAGATCTCCGCAATTCAATTCCCTCTCGTCTATCCAGAGGTGATTGCTGTTGTTGGTGTGACATCAGATCTACAGGAATTTAATAAACCTGAGATCATAGCAAATGTGTTTTGGGCTGAATTTGTTTCACATTGTGAAAAATAAGCTTTATTATGAGTTAAAAAAATAATAGAAAGCTGTCATTTTCTTCTTTAAATACTTAGATTAAATCTTCAGTGAACAAATCATACATATTGATAAAATACTGACTACTTACTGACTGTCTTTATTATTTATTCAAATTAATTAGGAAACCAAGAACACACTTAAATTAAAAAACAAAACAGCTGAGGCAACTAGGTCAAAGTGAAGGCCACAGCACAAGCTGTGTGAATATTAATTCGAGAAGTATTCAAATGCAACAACCAAGTTAAACAGCCCTTATATTAGCATGAATAGTGACGCCATGATTTTATCACTGCATTCCCTCTCCCCACACACAGTGCTGAATGAATAGAGCACTCCATCTATTTTTACTATTAGAAAGCCAGCAGTGTGTCTAAATGGCTTTTTACTGCCTCGAACATCAAGTACCCAGCTGCTTATCTGCCATGCTTTTATATAAACGCCATTAAAATGCACAAGGGTCGTCTCTATCTCTCTCTTTTTTTTACCCCTCCTCCTCTCTTTATATATCTCTGTCCGTCCTCCTCTCTTCTTCTGGACATGTTACATAATTGTCTGCTTGTCCGCTTCATTTCAAATCCTCCCTGTGATGTGTTTGCCGGGCCTCCCTGGCTGCTTCACAATTCCATCCCCTCGGAGCATATTCTCTCCCTCTCTCACTGAATTAGCAGCAGTGCTGGTTTTATAACACCATTTACAGAGAAAAAAAAACTCTGATGGAGAGAAGGCAGTCTGGCCTCTAAAGCAAAGGACTGTGTGTGGACGTTATCCTTGCAGCTAGAAAAGCCTTCTGTGGGGATGGAATAAAGAGTATAAAAGATGAAGTAGGACCCTGCAACAGTTACTAGGGCTTTGCCTGAAATCACTTTCTATTTGCTACTTACTATATTGACTGGCTGCCATGTTAGGTAGTTCCTCCAGGATTTCATGGACGGTTATTGGGATTGTTGCGGCCTGAAATGCCTGATTTCATGACAGCCTTTGGTAAAATGACAAGGTAAAATTTTAAAAACAGTTCTGATGCTGCTCCAAATTCTGAGATTATTATCATAATAAATTAGTGTTTCCCAAAGTTAGAATCTTTTTGTGATGGTGGGGGTGGAGGGCTGACAGCTGATCACCGACAATCAGCTGTTGCTGCCGTTTGAAGCAGCGCTGAAGGACTGTCTCCGTTACCTGCTCTACTCCTGCACTATGTGCCAGGCACGAGCTCACATGGCAGGAATGGCTAACATTCAACACCAAGCTGTTACACGGTCCCATCAGTCTCACACTGACACTGAAACTCTGTTGTGAAATGTTAGCTGTGATGCTAACAGTTAGCCCTGTCACTGTATTTATGACTCTATCCTAGGCACAGAGCTTTCTTCTGCAGCAGAAGTGTTATGATCAATGGACAGAGAGAGATGGGCTGAGTGAATCAATACTCTGGGTGCAGCACAATGAAATAAGATCTTACTGGTTTCACATAGCCAAATTTGTGGTAAAGGTGATTAGACAAAACTGCGAGGGTATGGTGATTTGCTGAATTTGCGATAATTAGCAATGCAAGATAATATCGGCACATCATCAGTATCAACTAACATGACTTTAAAATGAAATATCGTATCGGCCAACATGTTGATTTCTTTTTCTTTTTTAGTTATTGACAAAGTGAGCATGTACAAAACATCAATGCTTAGCTGAAGTATTTTTCTTATTTTGCACAATGAATGAATATTACATACACTGAAAATAATCGTATTTCATGTCTCCATTTACTGTTGGGCCATCATGATAACGGCATGCATACCTTGATGTTAATTCCACTTCATGAGAGACTTGATGATCAGTAAAATTAGGTTGGGGAAAAAAGTGGATACATCGATATCTGTATTGGCCAAATTAGTTATATATCAGCATGTCTGATATCGGCAAAAAAATCCAATAATGTGAATCCCTAGCGTTAATTGTTGCAAACACAGCATCCTGGAAGAACAGTTTAGTTGAGTGTCTTAATTCTGAGTGTGTACATTTATTTAAATAGTTTCCCTGTAAGAATGCCCAGTTGCTCATTCATTCATCATACCTGATAAAGACACATTTAAGTTTTTGGAAATGAGACGGCTTCTGATTTTCCATTATATTTCAGGTTCTACTGCCACCATACGAGGAGGCCATAGCCATACCACCGAAGGAGCCCCCTCCTCAGTATATGGAGGCATGAGAGACATCCTTCTTGCTGGAACCCCATACCCCGAAAACTTACCACATTTCCCTCCAACAGTAGGACCCCAATGCTGGCTGGAACATGTTGAAAAACAAGACAAAACAATGTCTTAGAGGCTGGTTTCAGCTTGGATTCCTGCCAACCTTAGATTAGATTAGAAGGACCCTGAGCCAGTATTGCCATCGACTTTTCCCCCACATCACCATCCCTGGCTGTTGTGACGTATCTTCCTCCCCTCTTGTCTCCTCTGTCCCCTTCCAAGGACAGTATCACAGCAACTCCAACCGCTACCAACTCTCCCTCTTGGCAGCTGCGGCCCCCTGGCAGCATCTAAACTCTTGCACGCCCTGAACACTCTGTCCCAACTTAATTTGCACTTTTCTTTGAGTGAAACGTGCAACAGTCTGGCCACCAACTGTTAACCCCCAATACTGTGAATCTCCCTTGTGGTCTTTGTCTAGAAACAAACTACCTGAAGAGAGAAAGTGACAGAGAGAGTGAGAAGGAAAGCAGCATACACGATCAGTTATGCAAGAGCACTTTTTTTCAGAAATTGACAAATTCCTTCATTGAATGTAATGCTGAGGTATTTTTGTATGACTTTTTTGTATAATAGTGAAAACAGAGAGAAAAAGAAGTGAATAGTGAAAGGCTGTCCTGTTGTGGTGTCATCTGATGTAACTTGTCATGCAGGAAATCGTATTGAAAAAGGTTCCTCGACCAATAACAACTACGTCTTCCTTTTGTATCCATGCAACACACTGTCTGTAAATCTGTAATCCATTAACTGCCAGTAAAAAACGCTCACCCATTGACTTCAGTCACAAGATTACTCCAGTTTGCGTTCCTGTCCATGTCCTGTCTATTCCAAGGTCTTAAAAGGTGAAAAAGACTGGCATTAATATAGTGTGCACACAAACATACATGTTTCTCACACTACAGATTCACATCCAAAAAGGCAATACACATACTATAAAATCTAAAATATGTAAACATTAGTATGTTAAAATGTTTCAGTGAAGATGTCTGTCTTGTGTTCCTGTCAAGCTGCAGCTTCAACAGCATCGTCTGTATCTTTATTGTGTGTGGGTTTTTTTTTTTGTTTTGTTTTTTTTTACATGCATCATGGTGTGTAATCTGATCTTTTTAGTTAAGCTAACTTAGCTGGACTGAGGGCATTTTCTTATGAAGGCAGAGCAACATGCTGCTGTACATGCAGAGACTGTGTGTGTGTGTGTGTGTTTGTACTTGTTCTTGTACTTGCACATAGTGAGGACTCTGGTTTTTAACCAACAGAGTGAGGACACTTTTGGAAAGTGAGGACATTTTTGCCAGTTCTCACTTTGTCATATGCCTGTTTAGGGGTTAAAACTTGGTTTTAAGGTTCAGGTTAAAGTTGGGGTTAGGTTAAAGGTCTATGGAATGCATAATGTCACAGAGGGTCCACACAAGGTTAGAAGTACAAGAATGTGTGTGTGTTTGTGTGCGTGTGCCTGCCTGAGTGCTATGTGTTATGTTAAGATACAACTCCCAGCTCCTTTTATATGTAGTAACATTTCCTTTGCACATGCAGCAATGTCGTGTTGAGATATTTCCTGTGCTTGTGACCTTTTTTTGAAATTAACAATGGATGGAAATCTAAAGCTTTGATTTAGCTTAGCATAGTAGCACAAAACCAATATACAGTCTATAAAGCTAGAGAAGCTAGATGCTAGTCTTTGCCTAGAGCAGGCAATTATGAAAATTAACAATGAGCCAAACAATATTAGACATACCTAATCCCACTCTTTCCAGTAATTCCTGAGTAGTATTTGGTATCAACAGAAAAACGTAACGTCCTTCAGGCTATGCAACAGTGCATTCGACAACTCCTTCAACCTACAAAAACACATACCATAAGGTAGTAATCCATTTGATACTAATACTGTAGTTGATAATGTAACCATTTGTTGGACCTTTCATCATTTGTCCCTGTGTGAATTATGACCACTGCTTTTGCAAATCCAACAAATCCGACAATGAAATTGCACTTTAAAAAGTCAGCGTGAGCTCACAGGGAACTCTTCTGTTTGTGTTTTTATTCATCTTTATCACTGTATGCTGTAGTGAAGTGGTTCTAAATACTATCAGCCACCCTCTCCTTGATAATGCAAGCTTCTAAAACATTACATAAAATCAGTATTTGAATTGTGTGATATGACTGAAAAGCTGCAGATTTTATTGTGACTGAAGAATTTCAGTTGCAGAATTTAGAGAAAGGGCTTGTATAGTATCTGGACCAGTGGATGGCTGATTGATTTTATTAGAATCACTTTAAGACTGTTCTTCTACTTTTTATTCACACACATCCTCTTGTTGGATCTGCATGAGCTCATGTCTTCAATTCTAAATAATAATAAAAAAGCAAAATCAATGTTTTTCCTTCTCAATTTATTGATAGAGTCCATGGTTGGTTGATTGACTTAACAAGATAATATTACCAAACAGACAGTCAAGTTTTGATAATGTGACTGTTCATTAAAAGTGGGTGCCGTGTAGATCTGCGTGCCTCCTGCTGCCCTCAGAAATTCAGTTATCCCTCAGTGGAGATGAACAAGCTGGCAGATCAGCAAGGATTTACCCGCCTGCCTCAAAATGGAGGCTGGCATTACCTTGGGTCTGACAGCAGGCTACCAGACAGACACGCTCACCTACTTTCTGCTACTGGGACAGTGGGTGGGGGGTGGGGACAAGTGGGTCACATTCTGTCTCTTTTCTTGTCGAAATGTTTGTTTGATGCAGATAGCGGGTTGTACGGTGACATCAGCTTCAAAAGGGGGAAGATATTTGTGAGAGGACATGAGAGCCAAAGGGTGGCTTTGCAATATCTGCCAGCAGACATTTTTGTATAACCTGGATAGTATTCAAATTCTTCTCCTCCATACCATGTTCCAATAACTTTACACAATATCTGCTAGATTATGAATAAACAGTACAGATACTTTTGATATATTTTAGCACCCCCTAATCAATGTGTTCCATAAGTACAGTGTATAAAACTGTATGTCTGTTATGACACTGCCTAGAGACAGAGAAAGATTAATAGGTCACACTGTATTCAGTTTATGGTGAGAACTGTTCAATACTGAATTCAGCCTAGTAACTAACATGACCTGACACTGTTGCCATGTGACTGTTATTGATTTATATTTAATTTACTTTGTTCTACTTAACTGAAAATAACAATATAATCTGAGATTTTGAGACTAAAACAGTAAAAAAAAACAAAAAACAAAGTTCTATTCATGGTGCAGATTGTCTATGCTGGTTCATTTAAATCTTACTCTGCAACCTCTTTAGAAATTGTCCTCATTTGGTGCAGGGCATCTGCTGCACGTGAGACAGATCATCTGGGATGATTTCATTCTATTTAATTGGGAATCAAGAAAAGAGCTTAGGGGAGCACTGAGTGGAAAAACTGGGCCAAACCACTGGATGGATGATGGACAGCTTATATCTCTGTCTCTGCGTAGATACATAAGCCAGAGTTTTAAACTTAGGCTAAAAACAATAACAATATTAAAGATGCAAGCAGCGATGAAAAAACCCTCACACCCATGCTTATGGGTACTGGTGAAGTCCAGCTAAAGTGGCCATTCATTTCTGTGATAGTCAGATAATGCACGCAGAGTTTGGACCCTGGAGTGAAATATTTCACTTGATGTAATACATAAATTTTATGTCACCTTGTTTTCGTCATTTGTAGACCAAACCATGAAAATTTCATGTAAATGAATTAATTAATTAACATTAACAAATGTTAACCTATTTGGAATATTGAGTTTGAACCTTATCCAGGGCAGGCAAGTTTTACAGGGTGCTTCCCAGAGAAGAGTCTGAAGTGCAACTTAAAACACAGTTCAAATGTCTGAAGGTTTAGCTCAGTTGGTTAGAGGGATTACCTGTAGACTATAAGATCATTAATTTGAACCTCACCCAAACAGGTGACTTCAGTTGTCCAAAGCAAAGAGCTATATTCAAGGTAAAACAACAGTGAGGTTTCAGATGCATTGGCTCGGTCTATTAAAAAACGTACTCATAAACCATGATAATGCAAGTTTAAATTCAACAGAACATTGAAAACATGCAAAATATTAGGAGACACACTAACCCACTGAGCTAAACCTCCTAACACACCACATGTTTTTGACATTCCCCTTAGCTTAGTATCGGCAGTGATGTCTTTCAAAAACTCGACTGATATATGAGTCAGGCCGAAAATCAACTAAGTTCTTGTCAGGGAAAATTCAGTATTCAATATGTGAAATTTGGGATTCATTTGGCAGAAAAATAATAATAATTCCTTGCATTCCAAGAGCGCACCGCTAGGTGCTCGGGCCCTAATAATAGTGTAATACCATATCTTGTCGGATAATGATTCAATGGCTGCAGATGGCACCTGCCTGCTGTAGGTATTCAGGTTTTCAGGAATTGCTTTTTCTAATAATTGCCTGTAACACGAACATTGATAAATATATATATATAACATTTGATATATCATTTACTTAATTAAGAAATTGATATCAAAATTAGATGATGAGAGGCACCACAACATTGGGAGGGGATCGAAAAGGTGAACTGACCATTTTAATGTGTTTTGACACTGTATTTTGATTAATGAGTAATGATGATGATGAATGAGTACAATTTTAGAGTCAGCATATAGCTTTTTTTTTTTATTACGATTTGTAATTTTATAACATACTACACTATAACTGTTTTAAAGGACAAACTATATTTTGACTTCCTTATAAAACACGATACAAGTGCTGGACATACTATGCGACGATCCCTTTTTTGACTTTTTTGTGATTTTTGGGTTTGCAATTTTCTAAAAGAAATACTATAAAATGAATTTTTTTATACAATTCTTGACGACATTATATAGCATTACATTTTTGTGCTATTTTGGACGACATATAAAATAGCTTTTTTTCTGCCATTTTGGACGACATACTACAGTATTATTTTTTTTTTAACTATTTTGGATAACATACTATTGTATGACTTTTGTATCATTTTGGAAGACCTATTATACTATGTCTTCTTAGTACTATTTTGGTTAACATAAGATGATATCACTTTTTTATTAATTCTGGACGTCAAACTGTAGAATGATTTTTTCTTGCTACTTTGGACGACATACTTTTGATGATTTTTATGCGACATTTTAAACTGTAATTTTAATTTTGAGCTTTTCAAGCAGAATTACAATTTGGCAAACAAGGCCACACTATATCTCAGGGAAAAATGGACAAAAAAGTGATCGCTCTAAATGTTAAATCAAGTCGTAGTACAGCATGTTGAGACAGTTTATACTATAGTCTGCTGAAAAAATGGTCCAAAAACTCAAATTTTTGACTGAAAGTATGGCATGGCAAAAAAAAGCCATACTATAGCTCAGAAAAAAATGGTTAAAAAAATCATAGCTCTAAATGATGAAAAAAAGTAAAAGTACAGCATGGTGAGGAAGTTTTTGTAGTATAGTCTGCTGAAAAAACAGTCCAAAAAGTAAATATTTTGAGCGTCTGAAGCAAAAGTATGGGATAGCAAAAAAAGCTGTACGATAGCTCAGGGAAAATGGTTTAAAAAAGTGATTGCTCTAAATGTTAAATAAAGTCATAGTACAGCATGTTGAATCAGTTTATGATGTACCCTGCTGAAAAAAATGGTCAAAAAGTCATTATTTGAAACGTTTTAAGTCAAATTTTAGGATGACAAAAAAAAACATACTATAGCTCAGGGAAAAATGTTCAAAAAAGTCATTGCTCTAAATGTTAAATAAAGTCATAGTACATCATGTTAAGGCAGTTTATAGTATAGCCTGCTGAAAAAACGGTCCAAAAAGTCAATGTTTTGACCATTTTAAACAAAAAAATTGGATGGCAAAAAAAGCCATACTATAGCTCAGGGAAAATTGGTCAAAAAAGTCATCGCTTTAAATGTTAAATGAAGTCATAGTACAGCATGCTAAGGCAGTTTATAATGTAGCCTGCTGAAAAAACGGTCCAAAAAAACAATATTTTGACGGTTTTAAGCAAAACAATTGGAGGGCAAAAAAAGCCATACTATAGCTCAGGGAAAAATAGTCAAAAAAGTCATCGCTCTAAATGTCAAATAAAGTCATAGTACATCATGTTGAGGCAGTTTATAATGTAGCCTGCTGAAAAAAACGGTCCAAAAAGTCAATATTTTAACGGTTTTACGCAAAAAAATTGGATGGCAAAAAAAGCCATACTATAGCTCAGGGAAAAATGGTCAAAAAAGTCATCGCTCTAAATGTTAAATAAAGTCATAGTACATCATGTTAAGGCAGTTTATAGTATAGCCTGCTGAAAAAACGGTCCACAAAACCAATATTTTAACAGTTTTAAGCAAAAAAAATTTGGAGGGCAAAAAAAGCCATATTATAGCTCAGGGAAAAATGGTCAAAAAAGTCATCGCTCTAAATGTAAAATAAAGTCATAGTACAGCATGTTAAGGCAGTTTATAGTACAGCCTGCTGAAAAAAACGGTCCAAAAAGTCAATATTTTGACGGTTTTAAGTAAAAAAAATTGTATGACAAAAAAACGCCATACTATAGCTCAGGGAAAAATGGTCAAAAAAGTCATCACTCTAAATGTTAAATAAAGTCATAGTACATCATGTTGAGGCAGTTTATAATGTAGCCTGCTGAAAAAATGGTCCAAAAAAACAATATTTTGACCATTTTAAGCAAAAAAAATTGGAGGGCAAAAATAGTCATACTATAGCTCAGGGAAAAAATTTCAAAAAAGTCATCGCTCTAAATGTTAAATAAAGTCATAGTACATCATGTTGAGGCAGTTTATGATGTAGCCTGCTGAAAAAACTGTCCAAAAAGTCAATATTTTGACGGTTTTAAGTAAAAAAATTGGATGACAAAAAACGCCATACTATAGCTCAGGGAAAAATGGTAAAAAAAAGTCATCGCTCTAAATGTTAAATAAAGTCATAGTACATCATGTTGAGGCAGTTTATAGTATAGCCTGCTGAAAAAACGGTCCAAAAAAGTAAATATTTGGAGCGTTTTAAGTCAAATTATAGGATGACAAAAAACCCATACTATAGCTCAGGGAAAAAATGTGAAAAAAGTCATTGCTCTAAATGTTAAATAAAATCATAGTACAACATGTTGAGGCAGTTTATAGTATAACTTGCGGAAAAACACGTCCAAAAAAAACAATATTTTGACGGTTTTAAGCAAAAAAAATTGGAGGGCAAAAAAAGCCATACTATAGCTCAGGGAAAAATGGTCAAAAAAGTCATCGCTCTAAATGTTAAATAAAGTCATAGTACATCATGTTAAGGCAGTTTATAATGTAGCCTGCTGAAAAAACAGTCCAAAAAGTCAATATTTTGAGCATTTCAAGCAAAAAAATTGGAGGGCAAAAAAAGCCATACTATAGCTCAGGGAAAAATGGTCAAAAAAGTCATCGCTCTAAATGTTAAATAAAGTCATAGTACATCATGTTAAGGCAGTTTATAGTATAGCCTGCTGAAAAAACGGTCCACAAAACCAATATTTTAACGGTTTTAAGCAAAAAAAAAGTTGGAGGGCAAAAAAAAGCCATACTATAGCTCAGGGGAAAATGGTCAAAAAAGTCATCGTTCTAAATGTTAAATAAAGTCATAGTACATCATGTTGTGGCAATTTTTATTACAGCCTGCTGAAAAAACGGTCCAAAAAGTCAATATTTTGACGGTTTTAAGTAAAAAAAAATTGTATGACAAAAAAAGCCATACTATAGCTCAGGGAAAAATGGTCAAAAAAGTCATCGCTCTAAATGTTAAATAAAGTCATAGTACATCATGTTGAGGCAGTTTATAATGTAGGCTTCTGAAAAAATGGTCCAAAAAACCAATATTTTGACGGTTTTAAGCAAAACAATTGGAGGGCAAAAAAAGCCATACTATAGCTCAGGGAAAAATGGTCAAAAAAGTCATCGCTCTAAATGTTGAATAAAGTCATAGTACATCATGTTGAGGCAATTTTTATTACAGCCTGCTGAAAAAACAGTCCAAAAAGTCAATATTTGGAGCGTTTTAAGTCAAATTATAGGATGACAAAAAAAGCCATACTATAGCTCAGGGAAAAAATGTGAAAAAAGTAATTGCTCTAAATGTTAAATAAAGTCATAGCACATCATGTTGAGGCAATTTTTATTACAGCCTGCTGAAAAAACGGTCCAAAAAGTCAATATTTTGACGGTTTTAAGTAAAAAAATTGGATGACAAAAAAAAGCCATACTATAGCTCAGGGAAAAATGGTCAAGAAAGTCATCGCTCTAAATGTTAAATAAAGTCATAGTACATCATGTTGAGGCAGTTTATAATGTAGCCTGCTGAAAAAACAGTCCACAAAGTCAATATTTGGAGCGTTTTAAGTCAAATTATAGGATGACAAAAAAAGCCATACTATAGCTCAGGGAAAAATGGTCAAAAAAGTCATCACTCTAAATGTTAAATAAAGTCATAGTATATCATGTTGAGGCAGTTTATAATGTAGCCTGCTGAAAAAACAGTCCACAAAGTCAATATTTGGAGTGTTTTAAGTCAAAGTATAGGATGACAAAAAAAGCCATACTATAGCTCAGGGAAAAAATGTCAAGAAAGTCATCGCTCTAAATGTTAAATAAGGTCATAGTACAGCATGTTAAGGCAGTTTATAGTATAGCCTGCTGAAAAAACGGTCCAAAAAGTCAATATTTTGACAATTTTAAGCAAAAAAATTGGATGGCAAAAAAAAAGCCATACTATAGCTCAGGGAAAAATGGTCAAAAAAGTCATCGCTTTAAATGTTAAATGAAGTCATAGTACAGCATGTTAAGGCAGTTTATAGTATAGCCTGCTGAAAAAACGGTCCAAAAAACCAATATTTTGACGGTTTTAAGCAAAACAATTGGAGGGCAAAAAAAGCCATACTATAACTCAGGGAAAAGTAGTCAAAAAAGTCATCACTCTAAATGTAAAATAAAGTCATAGTACAGCATGTTCAGGCAGTTTATAATGTAGCCTGCTGAAACGGTCCAAAAAGTCAATATTTTGACGGTTTTAAGTAAAAAAAATTGTATGACAAAAAAAGCCATACTATAGCACAGGGAAAAATGGTCAAAAAAGTCATCGCTCTAAATGTTAAATAAAGTCATAGTACATCATGTTGAGGCAGTTTATAATGTAGCCTGCTGAAAAAACAGTCCAAAAAACCAATATTTGGAGCGTTTTAAGTCAAAGTATAGGATGACAAAAAACCCATACTATAGCTCAGGGAAAAATGGTCAAAAACGTCATCGCTCTAAATGTTAAATAAAGTCATCGTAGAACATTTTGAGGCAGTTTATAGTATAGCCTGCCGAAAAAACGGTCCAAAAAGTCAATATTTTGACCATTTTAAGCAAAAAAAATTGGAGGGCAAAAAAAGCCATACTATAGCTCAGGGGAAAATGGTCAAAAAGGTCATCACTCTAAATGTTAAATAAAGTCATAGTACATCATGTTGAGGCAGTTTATAATGTAGCCTGCTGAAAAAACGGTCCAAAAAGTCAATATTTGGAGCATTTCAAGTCAAATTATAGGATGACAAAAAAAGCCATACTATAGCTCAGGGAAAAAATGTCAAAAAAGTCATCGCTCTAAATGTTAAATAAAGTCATAGTACATCATGTTAAGGCAGTTTATAGTATAGCCTGCTGAAGAAATGGTCCACAAAACCAATATTTTAACGGTTTTAAGCAAAAAAAAGTTGGAGGGCAAAAAAAGCCATACTATAGCTCAGGGAAAAATGGTCAAAAAAGTCATCGCTCTAAATGTTAAATAAAGTCATAGTACATCATGTTGAGGCAGTTTATAATGTAGCCTGCTGAAAAAATGGTCCAAAAAACCAATATTTTGACGGTTTTAAGCAAAACAATTGGAGGGCAAAAAAAGCCATACTATAGCTCAGGGAAAAATGGTCAAAAAAGTCATCGCTCTAAATGTTAAATAAAGTCATAGTACATCATGTTGAGGCAATTTTTATTACAGCCTGCTGAAAAAACAGTCCAAAAAGTCAATATTTGGAGCGTTTTAAGTCAAATTATAGGATGACAAAAAAAACCATACTATAGCTCAGGGAAAAATGGTCAAAAAAGTCATTGCTCTAAATGTTAAGTAAAGTCATAGCACATCATGTTGAGGCAGTTTATAATGTAGCCTGCTGAAAAAACAGTCCACAAAGTCAATATTTGGAGCGTTTTAAGTCAAATTATAGGATGACAAAAAAAGCCATACTATAGCTCAGGGAAAAATGGTCAAAAAAGTCATCACTCTAAATGTTAAATAAAGTCATAGTATATCATGTTGAGGCAGTTTATAATGTAGCCTGCTGAAAAAACAGTCCACAAAGTCAATATTTGGAGTGTTTTAAGTCAAAGTATAGGATGACAAAAAAAGCCATACTATAGCTCAGGGAAAAATGGTCAAAAAAGTCATCACTCAAAACATGAAATAAAGTCATAGTACAGCATGTTAAAGCAGTTTATAGTATAGCCTGCTGAAAAACGGTCCAAAAGTCAATATTTTGACGGTTTTAAGTAAAAAAATTGGATGACAAAAAAAGCCATACTATAGCTCAGGGAAAAATGGTCAAAAAAATCATCGCTCTAAATGTTAAATAAAATCATAGTACATCATGTTGAGGCAGTTTTTATTACAGCCTGCTGAAAAAACGGTCCAAAAAGTCAATATTTGGAGCGTTTTAAGTCAAATTATAGGATGACAAAAAAAACCATACTATAGCTCAGGGAAAAAATGTGAAAAAAGTCATTGCTCTAAATGTTAAATAAAGTCATAGCACATCATGTTGAGGCAATTTTTATTACAGCCTGCTGAAAAAACGATCCAAAAAGTCAATATTTTAACCGTTTTAAGCAAAAAAATTGGATGGCAAAAAAAGCCATACTATAGCTCAGGGAAAAAATGTCAAGAAAGTCATCGCTCTAAATGTTAAATAAGGTCATAGTACAGCATGTTAAGGCAGTTTATAGTATAGCCTGCTGAAAAAACGGTCCAAAAAGTCAATATTTTGACAATTTTAAGCAAAAAAATTGGATGGCAAAAAAAGCCATACTATAGCTCAGGGAAAAATGGTCAAAAAAGTCATCGCTCTAAATGTTAAATAAAGTCATAGTACAGCATGTTAAGGCAGTTTATAGTATAACCTGCTGAAAAAACGGTCCAAAAAGTCAATATTTGGAGCGTTTTCAGTCAAATTATAGGATGACAAAAAAAGCCATACTATAGCTCAGGGAAAAATAGTCAAAAAAGTCATCGCTCTAAATGTTAAATAAAGTCATAGTACATCATGTTGAGGCAGTTTATAATGTAGCCTGCTGAAAAAACGGTCCAAAAAGTCAATATTTTGACGGTTTTAATTAAAAAAATTGGATGACAAAAAAGCCATACTATAGCTCAGGGAAAAATGGTCAAAAAAGTCATCACTCTAAATGTTAAATAAAGTCATAGTACATCATGTTAAGACAGTTTAAAGTATAGCCCGCTGAAAAAACAGTCCACAAAACCAATATTTTAACGGTTTTAAGCAAAAAAAAGTTGGAGGGCAAAAAAAGCCATACTATAGCTCAGGGAAAAATGGTCAAAAAAGTCATCACTCTAAATCTCAAATAAAGTCATAGTACATCATGTTGAGGCAGTTTATAATGTAGTCTGCTGAAAAAACAGTCCACAAAGTCAATATTTGGAGCGTTTTAAGTCAAAGTATAGGATGACAAAAAAAGCCATACTATAGCTCAGGGAAAAGTGGTCAAAAAAGTCATCACTCAAAACATGAAATAAAGTCATAGTACAGCATGTTAAAGCAGTTTATAGTATAGCCTGCTGAAAAAACGGTCCAAAAAGTCAATATTTTGACGGTTTTAAGTAAAAAAATTGGATGACAAAAAAAGCCATACTATAGCTCAGGGAAAAATGGTCAAAAAAGTCATCGCTCTAAATGTTAAATAAAATCATAGTACATCATGTTGAGGCAGTTTTATTACAGCCTGCTGAAAAACAGTCCAAAAGTCAATATTTGGAGCGTTTTAAGTCAAATTATAGGATGACAAAAAAAACCATACTATAGCTCAGGGAAAAAATGTCAAAAAAGTCATTGCTCTAAATGTTAAATAAAGTCATAGTACAGCATGTTAAGGCAGTTTATAGTATAGCCTGCTGAAAAAACGGTCCAAAAAGTCAATATTTTAACCGTTTTAAGCAAAAAAATTGGATGACAAAAAAGCCATACTATAGCTCAGGGAAAAAATGTCAAAAAAGTCATTGCTCTAAATGTTAAGTAAAGTCATAGCACATCATGTTGAGGCAATTTTTATTACAGCCTGCTGAAAAAACGATCCAAAAAGTCAATATTTTAACCGTTTTAAGCAAAAAAATTGGATGGCAAAAAAAGCCATACTATAGCTCAGGGAAAAATGGTCAAAAAAGTCATCGCTCTAAATGTTAAATAAGGTCATAGTACAGCATGTTAAGGCAGTTTATAGTATAGCCTGCTGAAAAAACGGTCCAAAAAGTCAATATTTTGACAATTTTAAGCAAAAAAATTGGATGGCAAAAAAGCCATACTATAGCTCAGGGAAAAATGGTCAAAAAAGTCATCGCTCTAAATGTTAAATAAAGTCATAGTACAGCATGTTAAGGCAGTTTATAATGTAGCCTGCTGAAAAACGGTCCAAAAAGTCAATATTTGGAGCGTTTTAAGTCAAATTATAGGATGACAAAAAAAGCTATACTATAGCTCAGGGAAAAATGGTCAAAAAAGTCATCGCTCTAAATGTTAAATAAAGTCATAGTACATCATGTTAAGACAGTTTAAAGTATAGCCCGCTGAAAAAACAGTCCACAAAACCAATATTTTAACGGTTTTAAGCAAAACAAAGTTGGAGGGCAAAAAGCCATACTATAGCTCAGGGAAAATGGTCAAAAAGTCATCACTCTAAATGTTAAATAAAGTCATAGTACATCATGTTGAGGCAGTTTATAATGTAGCCTGCTGAAAAACGGTCCAAAAAGTCAATATTTTGACGGTTTTAATTAAAAAAATTGGATGACAAAAAGCCATACTATAGCTCAGGGAAAATGGTCAAAAAAGTCATCACTCAAAACATGAAATAAAGTCATAGTACAGCATGTTAAAGCAGTTTATAGTATAGCCTGCTGAAAAAACGGTCCAAAAAGTCAATATTTTGACGGTTTTAAGTAAAAAAATTGGATGACAAAAAAAGCCATACTATAGCTCAGGGAAAAATGGTCAAAAAAGTCATCGCTCTAAATGTTAAATAAAGTCATAGTACATCATGTTGAGGCAGTTTTATTACAGCCTGCTGAAAAACGGTCCAAAAAGTCAATATTTGGAGCGTTTTAAGTCAAAGTATAGGATGACAAAAAAACCCATACTATAGCTCAGGGAAAAAATGTCAAAAAAGTCATTGCTCTAAATGTTAAATAAAGTCATAGTACAGCATGTTAAGGCAGTTTATAGTATAGCCTGCTGAAAAAACGGTCCAAAAAGTCAATATTTTAACCGTTTTAAGCAAAAAAATTGGATGACAAAAAAGCCATACTATAGCTCAGGGAAAAATGGTCAAAAAAGTCATCACTCTAAATGTTAAATAAAGTCATAGTACATCATGTTGAGGCAGTTTATAATGTAGCCTGCTGAAAAAACAGTCCACAAAGTCAATATTTGGAGCATTTTAAGTCAAAGTATAGGATGACAAAAAAAGCCATACTATAGCTCAGGGAAAAATGGTCAAAAAAGTCATCACTCTAAATCTTAAATAAAGTCATAGTACATCATGTTGAGGCAGTTTATAATGTAGCCTGCTGAAAAAACAGTCCACAAAGTCAATATTTGGAGCATTTTAAGTCAAAGTATAGGATGACAAAAAAAGCCATACTATAGCTCAGGGAAAAAATGTGAAAAAAGTCATTGCTCTAAATGTTAAGTAAAGTCATAGCACATCATGTTGAGGCAATTTTTATTACAGCCTGCTGAAAAAACGATCCAAAAAGTCAATATTTTAACCGTTTTAAGCAAAAAAATTGGATGGCAAAAAAAGCCATACTATAGCTCAGGGAAAAATGGTCAAAAAAGTCATCGCTCTAAATGTTAAATAAGGTCATAGTACAGCATGTTAAGGCAGTTTATAGTATAGCCTGCTGAAAAAACGGTCCAAAAAGTCAATATTTTGACAATTTTAAGCAAAAAAATTGGATGGCATAAAAAGCCATACTATAGCTCAGGGAAAAATGGTCAAAAAAGTCATCGCTCTAAATGTTAAATAAAGTCATAGTACAGCATGTTAAGGCAGTTTATAATGTAGCCTGCTGAAAAACGGTCCAAAAGTCAATATTTGGAGCGTTTTAAGTCAAATTATAGGATGACAAAAAAGCTATACTATAGCTCAGGGAAAAATGGTCAAAAAGTCATCGCTCTAAATGTTAAATAAAGTCATAGTACATCATGTTAAGACAGTTTAAAGTATAGCCCGCTGAAAAACAGTCCACAAAACCAATATTTTAACGGTTTTAAGCAAAACAAAGTTGGAGGCAAAAAAGCCATACTATAGCTCAGGGAAAAATGGTCAAAAAAGTCATCACTCTAAATGTTAAATAAAGTCATAGTACATCATGTTGAGGCAGTTTATAATGTAGCCTGCTGAAAAAACGGTCCAAAAAGTCAATATTTTGACGGTTTTAATTAAAAAAATTGGATGACAAAAAAGCCAGGGAAAAATGGTCAAAAAAGTCATCGCTCTAAATGTTAAATAAAGTCATAGTACATCATGTTAAGACAGTTTAAAGTATAGCCCGCTGAAAAAACAGTCCACAAAACCAATATTTTAACCGGTTTTAAGCAAAAAAAAGTTGGAGGGCAAAAAAAGCCATACTATAGCTCAGGGAAAAATGGTCAAAAAAGTCATCACTCTAAATGTTAAATAAAGTCATAGTACATCATGTTGAGGCAGTTTATAATGTAGCCTGCTGAAAAAACAGTCCACAAAGTCAATATTTGGAGCATTTTAAGTCAAAGTATAGGATGACAAAAAAAGCCATACTATAGCTCAGGGAAAAATGGTCAAAAAAGTCATCACTCAAAACATGAAATAAAGTCATAGTACAGCATGTTAAGGCAGTTTATAGTATAGCCTGCTGAAAAACGGTCCAAAAGTCAATATTTTGACGGTTTTAAGTAAAAAATTGGATGACAAAAAAGCCATACTATAGCTCAGGGAAAAATGTCAAAAAGTCATTGCTCTAAATGTTAAATAAAGTCATAGTACAGCATGTTAAGGCAGTTTATAGTATAACCTGCTGAAAAAACGGTCCAAAAAGTCAATATTTTAACCGTTTTAAGCAAAAAAATTGGATGGCAAAAAAAGCCATACTATAGCTCAGGGAAAAATGTCAAAAGTCATCGCTCTAAATGTTAAATAAGGTCATAGTACAGCATGTTAAGGCAGTTTATAGTATAGCCTGCTGAAAAAACGGTCCAAAAAGTCAATATTTTGACAATTTTAAGCAAAAAAATTGGATGGCAAAAAAAGCCATACTATAGCTCAGGGAAAAATGGTCAAAAAAGTCATCACTCTAAATGTTAAATAAAGTCATAGTACATCATGTTGAGGCAGTTTATAATGTAGCCTGCTGAAAAACGGTCCAAAAGTCAATATTTGGAGCGTTTTAAGTCAAATTATAGGATGACAAAAAAGCTATACTATAGCTCAGGGAAAAATGGTCAAAAAGTCATCGCTCTAAATGTTAAATAAAGTCATAGTACATCATGTTAAGACAGTTTAAAGTATAGCCCGCTGAAAAACAGTCCACAAAACCAATATTTTAACGGTTTTAAGCAAAACAAAGTTGGAGGGCAAAAAAGCCATACTATAGCTCAGGGAAAAATGGTCAAAAAAGTCATCACTCTAAATGTTAAATAAAGTCATAGTACATCATGTTGAGGCAGTTTATAATGTAGCCTGCTGAAAAAACGGTCCAAAAAGTCAATATTTTGACGGTTTTAATTAAAAAAATTGGATGACAAAAAAGCCATACTATAGCTCAGGGAAAAATGGTCAAAAAAGTCATCACTCAAAACATGAAATAAAGTCATAGTACAGCATGTTAAAGCAGTTTATAGTATAGCCTGCTGAAAAAACGGTCCAAAAAGTCAATATTTTGACGGTTTTAAGTAAAAAAATTGGATGACAAAAAAAGCCATACTATAGCTCAGGGAAAAATGGTCAAAAAAGTCATCACTCTAAATGTTACATAAAATCATAGTACATCATGTTGAGGCAGTTTTTATTACAGCCTGCTGAAAAAACAGTCCAAAAAGTCAATATTTGGAGCGTTTTAAGTCAAATTATAGGATGACAAAAAACCATACTATAGCTCAGGGAAAAATGTCAAAAAGTCATTGCTCTAAATGTTAAATAAAGTCATAGTACAGCATGTTAAGGCAGTTTATAGTATAGCCTGCTGAAAAACGGTCCAAAAAGTCAATATTTTAACCGTTTTAAGCAAAAAATTGGATGACAAAAAAGCCATACTATAGCTCAGGGAAAAATGGTCAAAAAAGTCATCACTCTAAATGTTAAATAAAGTCATAGTACATCATGTTGAGGCAGTTTATAATGTAGCCTGCTGAAAAAACAGTCCACAAAGTCAATATTTGGAGCATTTTAAGTCAAAGTATAGGATGACAAAAAAGCCATACTATAGCTCAGGGAAAAATGGTCAAAAAGTCATCGCTCTAAATGTTAAATAAAGTCATAGTACATCATGTTGAGGCAGTTTATAATGTAGCCTGCTGAAAAAACAGTCCACAAAGTCAATATTTGGAGCATTTTAAGTCAAAGTATAGGATGACAAAAAAAGCCATACTATAGCTCAGGGAAAAAATGTGAAAAAAGTCATTGCTCTAAATGTTAAGTAAAGTCATAGCACATCATGTTGAGGCAATTTTATTACAGCCTGCTGAAAAACGATCCAAAAAGTCAATATTTTAACCGTTTTAAGCAAAAAATTGGATGGCAAAAAAGCCATACTATAGCTCAGGGAAAAATGGTCAAAAAGTCATCGCTCTAAATGTTAAATAAGGTCATAGTACAGCATGTTAAGGCAGTTTATAGTATAGCCTGCTGAAAAAACGGTCCAAAAGTCAATATTTTGACAATTTTAAGCAAAAAATTGGATGGCATAAAAAGCCATACTATAGCTCAGGGAAAAATGGTCAAAAAGTCATCGCTCTAAATGTTAAATAAAGTCATAGTACAGCATGTTAAGGCAGTTTATAATGTAGCCTGCTGAAAAACGGTCCAAAAAGTCAATATTTGGAGCGTTTTAAGTCAAATTATAGGATGACAAAAAAGCTATACTATAGCTCAGGGAAAAATGGTCAAAAAAGTCATCGCTCTAAATGTTAAATAAAGTCATAGTACATCATGTTAAGACAGTTTAAAGTATAGCCCGCTGAAAAACAGTCCACAAAACCAATATTTTAACGGTTTTAAGCAAAACAAAGTTGGAGGGCAAAAAAGCCATACTATAGCTCAGGGAAAAATGGTCAAAAAAGTCATCACTCTAAATGTTAAATAAAGTCATAGTACATCATGTTGAGGCAGTTTATAATGTAGCCTGCTGAAAAAACGGTCCAAAAAGTCAATATTTTGACGGTTTTAATTAAAAATTGGATGACAAAAAGCCATACTATAGCTCAGGGAAAAATGGTCAAAAAGTCATCGCTCTAAATGTTAAATAAAGTCATAGTACATCATGTTAAGACAGTTTAAAGTATAGCCCGCTGAAAAACAGTCCACAAAACCAATATTTTAACCGTTTTAAGCAAAACAAAGTTGGAGGGCAAAAAAAGCCATACTATAGCTCAGGGAAAAATGGTCAAAAAAGTCATCACTCTAAATGTTAAATAAAGTCATAGTACATCATGTTGAGGCAGTTTATAATGTAGCCTACTGAAAAACAAGTCCACAAAGGCAATATTTGGAGCGTTTTAAGTCAAAGTATAGGATGACAAAAAAAAGCCATACTATAGCTCAGGGAAAAATGTGAAAAAGTCATTGCTCTAAATGTTAAGTAAAGTCATAGCACATCATGTTGAGGCAATTTTATTACAGCCTGCTGAAAAAACGGTCCAAAAAGTCAATATTTTAACCGTTTTAAGCAAAAAAATTGGATGGCAAAAAAAGCCATACTATAGCTCAGGGAAAAATGGTCAAAAAAGTTATCACTCTAAATGTTAAATAAAGTCATCGTACAGCATGTTGAGGTAGTTTATAATGTAGCCTGCTGAAAAAAACGGTCCAAAAAGTCAATATTTGGAGCGTTTTAAGTCAAATTATAGGATGACAAAAAAAGCCATACTATAGCTCAGGGGAAAATGGTCAAAAAAGTCATCGCTCTAAATGTTAAATAAAGTCATAGTACATCATGTTAAGACAGTTTAAAGTATAGCCCGCTGAAAAAACAGTCCACAAAACCAATATTTTAACGGTTTTAAGCAAAACAAAGTTGGAGGGCAAAAAAGCCATACTATAGCTCAGGGAAAATGGTCAAAAAAGTCATCACTCTAAATGTTAAATAAAGTCATAGTACATCATGTTGAGGCAGTTTATAATGTAGCCTGCTGAAAAAACGGTCCAAAAAGTCAATATTTTGACGGTTTTAATTAAAAAAATTGGATGACAAAAAGCCATACTATAGCTCAGGGAAAAGTGGTCAAAAAAGTCATCACTCAAAACATGAAATAAAGTCATAGTACAGCATGTTAAAGCAGTTTATAGTATAGCCTGCTGAAAAAACGGTCCAAAAAGTCAATATTTTGACGGTTTTAAGTAAAAAAATTGGATGACAAAAAAGCCATACTATAGCTCAGGGAAAAATGGTCAAAAAGTCATCGCTCTAAATGTTAAATAAAATCATAGTACATCATGTTGAGGCAGTTTTTATTACAGCCTGCTGAAAAAACGGTCCAAAAAGTCAATATTTGGAGCGTTTTAAGTCAAATTATAGGATGACAAAAAAAACCATACTATAGCTCAGGGAAAAAATGTCAAAAAAGTCATTGCTCTAAATGTTAAATAAAGTCATAGTACAGCATGTTAAGGCAGTTTATAGTATAGCCTGCTGAAAAAACGGTCCAAAAAGTCAATATTTTAACCGTTTTAAGCAAAAAAATTGGATGACAAAAAAGCCATACTATAGCTCAGGGAAAAATGGTCAAAAAAGTCATCACTCTAAATGTTAAATAAAGTCATAGTACATCATGTTGAGGCAGTTTATAATGTAGCCTGCTGAAAAAACAGTCCACAAAAACAATATTTGGAGCATTTTAAGTCAAAGTATAGGATGACAAAAAAAGCCATACTATAGCTCAGGGAAAAAATGTGAAAAAAGTCATTGCTCTAAATGTTAAGTAAAGTCATAGCACATCATGTTGAGGCAATTTTTATTACAGCCTGCTGAAAAAACGATCCAAAAAGTCAATATTTTAACCGTTTTAAGCAAAAAAATTGGATGGCAAAAAAAGCCATACTATAGCTCAGGGAAAAATGGTCAAAAAAGTCATCGCTCTAAATGTTAAATAAGGTCATAGTACAGCATGTTAAGGCAGTTTATAGTATAGCCTGCTGAAAAAACGGTCCAAAAAGTCAATATTTTGACAATTTTAAGCAAAAAAATTGGATGGCATAAAAAGCCATACTATAGCTCAGGGAAAAATGGTCAAAAAAGTCATCGCTCTAAATGTTAAATAAAGTCATAGTACAGCATGTTAAGGCAGTTTATAATGTAGCCTGCTGAAAAAACGGTCCAAAAAGTCAATATTTGGAGCGTTTTAAGTCAAATTATAGGATGACAAAAAAAGCTATACTATAGCTCAGGGAAAAATGGTCAAAAAAGTCATCGCTCTAAATGTTAAATAAAGTCATAGTACATCATGTTAAGACAGTTTAAAGTATAGCCCGCTGAAAAAACAGTCCACAAAACCAATATTTTAACGGTTTTAAGCAAAACAAAGTTGGAGGGCAAAAAAAGCCATACTATAGCTCAGGGAAAAATGGTCAAAAAAGTCATCACTCTAAATGTTAAATAAAGTCATAGTACATCATGTTGAGGCAGTTTATAATGTAGCCTGCTGAAAAAACGGTCCAAAAAGTCAATATTTTGACGGTTTTAATTAAAAAAATTGGATGACAAAAAAGCCATACTATAGCTCAGGGAAAAATGGTCAAAAAAGTCATCGCTCTAAATGTTAAATAAAGTCATAGTACATCATGTTAAGACAGTTTAAAGTATAGCCCGCTGAAAAAACAGTCCACAAAACCAATATTTTAACCGTTTTAAGCAAAACAAAGTTGGAGGGCAAAAAAGCCATACTATAGCTCAGGGAAAAATGGTCAAAAAGTCATCACTCTAAATGTTAAATAAAGTCATAGTACATCATGTTGAGGCAGTTTATAATGTAGCCTGCTGAAAAAACAGTCCACAAAGTCAATATTTGGAGCATTTTAAGTCAAAGTATAGGATGACAAAAAAAGCCATACTATAGCTCAGGGAAAAATGGTCAAAAAAGTCATCACTCAAAACATGAAATAAAGTCATAGTACAGCATGTTAAGGCAGTTTATAGTATAGCCTGCTGAAAAACGGTCCAAAAAGTCAATATTTTGACGGTTTTAAGTAAAAAAATTGGATGACAAAAAAAGCCATACTATAGCTCAGGGAAAAAATGTCAAAAAAGTCATTGCTCTAAATGTTAAATAAAGTCATAGTACAGCATGTTAAGGCAGTTTATAGTATAGCCTGCTGAAAAAACGGTCCAAAAAGTCAATATTTTAACCGTTTTAAGCAAAAAAATTGGATGGCAAAAAAAGCCATACTATAGCTCAGGGAAAAAATGTCAAAAAAGTCATTGCTCTAAATGTTAAATAAAGTCATAGTACAGCATGTTAAGGCAGTTTATAGTATAGCCTGCAGAAAAACGGTCCAAAAGTCAATATTTTGACAATTTTAAGCAAAAAATTGGATGGCAAAAAAGCCATACTATAGCTCAGGGAAAAATGGTCAAAAGTCATCACTCTAAATGTTAAATAAAGTCATAGTACAGCATGTTAAGGCAGTTTATAATGTAGCCTGCTGAAAAAACGGTCCAAAAGTCAATATTTGGAGCGTTTTAAGTCAAATTATAGGATGACAAAAAAGCTATACTATAGCTCAGGGAAAAATGGTCAAAAAAGTCATCGCTCTAAATGTTAAATAAAGTCATAGTACATCATGTTAAGACAGTTTAAAGTATAGCCCGCTGAAAAAACAGTCCACAAAACCAATATTTTAACGGTTTTAAGCAAAACAAAGTTGGAGGGCAAAAAAAGCCATACTATAGCTCAGGGAAAAATGGTCAAAAAAGTCATCACTCTAAATGTTAAATAAAGTCATAGTACATCATGTTGAGGCAGTTTATAATGTAGCCTGCTGAAAAAACGGTCCAAAAAGTCAATATTTTGACGGTTTTAATTAAAAAAATTGGATGACAAAAAAGCCATACTATAGCTCAGGGAAAAATGGTCAAAAAAGTCATCACTCAAAACATGAAATAAAGTCATAGTACAGCATGTTAAAGCAGTTTATAGTATAGCCTGCTGAAAAAACGGTCCAAAAAGTCAATATTTTGACGGTTTTAAGTAAAAAATTGGATGACAAAAAAGCCATACTATAGCTCAGGGAAAAATGGTCAAAAAGTCATCGCTCTAAATGTTAAATAAAATCATAGTACATCATGTTGAGGCAGTTTTATTACAGCCTGCTGAAAAACGGTCCAAAAAGTCAATATTTGGAGCGTTTTAAGTCAAATTATAGGATGACAAAAAAAACCATACTATAGCTCAGGGAAAAAATGTCAAAAAAGTCATTGCTCTAAATGTTAAATAAAGTCATAGTACAGCATGTTAAGGCAGTTTATAGTATAGCCTGCTGAAAAAACGGTCCAAAAAGTCAATATTTTAACCGTTTTAAGCAAAAAAATTGGATGACAAAAAAGCCATACTATAGCTCAGGGAAAAATGGTCAAAAAAGTCATCACTCTAAATGTTAAATAAAGTCATAGTACATCATGTTGAGGCAGTTTATAATGTAGCCTGCTGAAAAAACAGTCCACAAAGTCAATATTTGGAGCATTTTAAGTCAAAGTATAGGATGACAAAAAAAGCCATACTATAGCTCAGGGAAAAATGGTCAAAAAGTCATCGCTCTAAATGTTAAATAAAGTCATAGTACATCATGTTGAGGCAGTTTATAATGTAGCCTGCTGAAAAAACAGTCCACAAAGTCAATATTTGGAGCATTTTAAGTCAATGTATAGGATGACAAAAAAGCCATACTATAGCTCAGGGAAAAATGTGAAAAAAGTCATTGCTCTAAATGTTAAGTAAAGTCATAGCACATCATGTTGAGGCAATTTTATTACAGCCTGCTGAAAAACGATCCAAAAAGGTAATATTTTAACCGATTTAAGCAAAAAAATTGGATGGCAAAAAAAGCCATACTATAGCTCAGGGAAAAATGGTCAAAAAAGTCATCGCTCTAAATGTTAAATAAGGTCATAGTACAGCATGTTAAGGCAGTTTATAGTATAGCCTGCTGAAAAAACGGTCCAAAAAGTCAATATTTTGACAATTTTAAGCAAAAAAATTGGATGGCATAAAAAGCCATACTATAGCTCAGGGAAAAATGGTCAAAAAAGTCATCGCTCTAAATGTTAAATAAAGTCATAGTACAGCATGTTAAGGCAGTTTATAATGTAGCCTGCTGAAAAAACGGTCCAAAAAGTCAATATTTGGAGCGTTTTAAGTCAAATTATAGGATGACAAAAAAAGCTATACTATAGCTCAGGGAAAAATGGTCAAAAAAGTCATCGCTCTAAATGTTAAATAAAGTCATAGTACATCATGTTAAGACAGTTTAAAGTATAGCCCGCTGAAAAAACAGTCCACAAAACCAATATTTTAACGGTTTTAAGCAAAACAAAGTTGGAGGGCAAAAAAAGCCATACTATAGCTCAGGGAAAAATGGTCAAAAAAGTCATCACTCTAAATGTTAAATAAAGTCATAGTACATCATGTTGAGGCAGTTTATAATGTAGCCTGCTGAAAAAACGGTCCAAAAAGTCAATATTTTGACGGTTTTAATTAAAAAAATTGGATGACAAAAAAGCCATACTATAGCTCAGGGAAAAATGGTCAAAAAAGTCATCGCTCTAAATGTTAAATAAAGTCATAGTACATCATGTTAAGACAGTTTAAAGTATAGCCCGCTGAAAAAACAGTCCACAAAACCAATATTTTAACCGTTTTAAGCAAAACAAAGTTGGAGGGCAAAAAAAGCCATACTATAGCTCAGGGAAAAATGGTCAAAAAAGTCATCACTCTAAATGTTAAATAAAGTCATAGTACATCATGTTGAGGCAGTTTATAATGTAGCCTGCTGAAAAAACAGTCCACAAAGTCAATATTTGGAGCATTTCAAGTCAATGTATAGGATGACAAAAAAAGCCATACTATAGCTCAGGGAAAAATGGTCAAAAAAGTCATCACTCAAAACATGAAATAAAGTCATAGTACAGCATGTTAAGGCAGTTTATAGTATAGCCTGCTGAAAAAACGGTCCAAAAAGTCAATATTTTGACGGTTTTAAGTAAAAAAATTGGATGACAAAAAAAGCCATACTATAGCTCAGGGAAAAAATGTCAAAAAAGTCATTGCTCTAAATGTTAAATAAAGTCATAGTACAGCATGTTAAGGCAGTTTATAGTATAGCCTGCTGAAAAACGGTCCAAAAAGTCAATATTTTAACTGTTTTAAGCAAAAAATTGGATGGCAAAAAAGCCATACTATAGCTCAGGGAAAAATGTCAAAAAGTCATCGCTCTAAATGTTAAATAAGGTCATAGTACAGCATGTTAAGGCAGTTTATAGTATAGCCTGCTGAAAAACGGTCCAAAAAGTCAATATTTTGAAAATTTTAAGCAAAAAAATTGGATGGCAAAAAAAGCCATACTATAGCTCAGGGAAAAATGGTCAAAAAAGTCATCACTCTAAATGTTAAATAAAGTCATAGTACAGCATGTTAAGGCAGTTTATAATGTAGCCTGCTGAAAAAACGGTCCAAAAAGTCAATATTTGGAGCGTTTTAAGTCAAATTATAGGATGACAAAAAAAGCTATACTATAGCTCAGGGAAAAATGGTCAAAAAAGTCATCGCTCTAAATGTTAAATAAAGTCATAGTACATCATGTTAAGACAGTTTAAAGTATAGCCCGCTGAAAAAACAGTCCACAAAACCAATATTTTAACGGTTTTAAGCAAAACAAAGTTGGAGGGCAAAAAAAGCCATACTATAGCTCAGGGAAAAATGGTCAAAAAGTCATCACTCTAAATGTTAAATAAAGTCATAGTACATCATGTTGAGGCAGTTTATAATGTAGCCTGCTGAAAAAACGGTCCAAAAGTCAATATTTTGACGGTTTTAATTAAAAATTGGATGACAAAAAGCCATACTATAGCTCAGGGAAAAATGGTCAAAAAAGTCATCACTCAAAACATGAAATAAAGTCATAGTACAGCATGTTAAAGCAGTTTATAGTATAGCCTGCTGAAAAAACGGTCCAAAAAGTCAATATTTTGACGGTTTTAAGTAAAAAAATTGGATGACAAAAAAAGCCATACTATAGCTCAGGGAAAAATGGTCAAAAAAGTCATCGCTCTAAATGTTAAATAAAATCATAGTACATCATGTTGAGGCAGTTTTTATTACAGCCTGCTGAAAAAACGGTCCAAAAAGTCAATATTTGGAGCGTTTTAAGTCAAATTATAGGATGACAAAAAAAACCATACTATAGCTCAGGGAAAAAATGTCAAAAAAGTCATTGCTCTAAATGTTAAATAAAGTCATAGTACAGCATGTTAAGGCAGTTTATAGTATAGCCTGCTGAAAAAACGGTCCAAAAAGTCAATATTTTAACCGTTTTAAGCAAAAAATTGGATGACAAAAAAGCCATACTATAGCTCAGGGAAAATGGTCAAAAAAGTCATCACTCTAAATGTTAAATAAAGTCATAGTACATCATGTTGAGGCAGTTTATAATGTAGCCTGCTGAAAAAACAGTCCACAAAGTCAATATTTGGAGCATTTTAAGTCAAAGTATAGGATGACAAAAAAAGCCATACTATAGCTCAGGGAAAAATGGTCAAAAAAGTCATCGCTCTAAATGTTAAATAAAGTCATAGTACATCATGTTGAGGCAGTTTATAATGTAGCCTGCTGAAAAAACAGTCCACAAAGTCAATATTTGGAGCATTTTAAGTCAAAGTATAGGATGACAAAAAAAGCCATACTATAGCTCAGGGAAAAAATGTGAAAAAAGTCATTGCTCTAAATGTTAAGTAAAGTCATAGCACATCATGTTGAGGCAATTTTTATTACAGCCTGCTGAAAAAACGATCCAAAAAGTCAATATTTTAACCGTTTTAAGCAAAAAAATTGGATGGCAAAAAAAGCCATACTATAGCTCAGGGAAAAATGGTCAAAAAAGTCATCGCTCTAAATGTTAAATAAGGTCATAGTACAGCATGTTAAGGCAGTTTATAGTATAGCCTGCTGAAAAACGGTCCAAAAGTCAATATTTTGACAATTTTAAGCAAAAAATTGGATGGCATAAAAGCCATACTATAGCTCAGGGAAAATGGTCAAAAAGTCATCGCTCTAAATGTTAAATAAAGTCATAGTACAGCATGTTAAGGCAGTTTATAATGTAGCCTGCTGAAAAACGGGTCAAAAAGTCAATATTTGGAGCGTTTTAAGTCAAATTATAGGATGACAAAAAAAGCTATACTATAGCTCAGGGAAAAATGGTCAAAAAAGTCATCGCTCTAAATGTTAAATAAAGTCATAGTACATCATGTTAAGACAGTTTAAAGTATAGCCCGCTGAAAAAACAGTCCACAAAACCAATATTTTAACGGTTTTAAGCAAAACAAAGTTGGAGGCAAAAAAGCCATACTATAGCTCAGGGAAAAATGGTCAAAAAGTCATCACTCTAAATGTTAAATAAAGTCATAGTACATCATGTTGAGGCAGTTTATAATGTAGCCTGCTGAAAAAACGGTCCAAAAAGTCAATATTTTGACGGTTTTAATTAAAAAATTGGATGACAAAAAGCCATACTATAGCTCAGGGAAAAATGGTCAAAAAAGTCATCGCTCTAAATGTTAAATAAAGTCATAGTACATCATGTTAAGACAGTTTAAAGTATAGCCCGCTGAAAAAACAGTCCACAAAACCAATATTTTAACCGTTTTAAGCAAAACAAAGTTGGAGGGCAAAAAAAGCCATACTATAGCTCAGGGAAAAATGGTCAAAAAAGTCATCACTCTAAATGTTAAATAAAGTCATAGTACATCATGTTGAGGCAGTTTATAATGTAGCCTGCTGAAAAAACAGTCCACAAAGTCAATATTTGGAGCATTTTAAGTCAAAGTATAGGATGACAAAAAAAGCCATACTATAGCTCAGGGAAAAATGGTCAAAAAAGTCATCACTCAAAAGATGAAATAAAGTCATAGTACAGCATGTTAAGGCAGTTTATAGTATAACCTGCTGAAAAAACGGTCCAAAAAGTCAATATTTTAACCGTTTTAAGTAAAAAATTGGATGACAAAAAAGCCATACTATAGCTCAGGGAAAAATGTCAAAAAAGTCATTGCTCTAAATGTTAAATAAAGTCATAGTACAGCATGTTAAGGCAGTTTATAGTATAGCCTGCTGAAAAAACGGTCCAAAAAGTCAATATTTTAACCGTTTTAAGCAAAAAAATTGGATGGCAAAAAAAGCCATACTATAGCTCAGGGAAAAAATGTCAAAAAAGTCATCGCTCTAAATGTTAAATAAGGTCATAGTACAGCATGTTAAGGCAGTTTATAGTATAGCCTGCTGAAAAAACGGTCCAAAAAGTCAATATTTTGACAATTTTAAGCAAAAAAAATTGGATGGCAAAAAAAGCCATACTATAGCTCAGGGAAAAATGGTCAAAAAAGTCATCGCTCTAAATGTTAAATAAAGTCATAGTACAGCATGTTAAGGCAGTTTATAATGTAGCCTGCTGAAAAAACGGTCCAAAAAGTCAATATTTGGAGCGTTTTAAGTCAAATTATAGGATGACAAAAAAAGCCATACTATAGCTCAGGGAAAAATGGTCAAAAAAGTCATCGCTCTAAATGTTAAATAAAGTCATAGTACATCATGTTAAGACAGTTTAAAGTATAGCCCGCTGAAAAAACAGTCCACAAAACCAATATTTTAACCGTTTTAAGCAAAACAAAGTTGGAGGGCAAAAAAAGCCATACTATAGCTCAGGGAAAAATGGTCAAAAAAGTCATCACTCTAAATGTTAAATAAAGTCATAGTACATCATGTTGAGGCAGTTTATAATGTAGCCTGCTGAAAAAACAGTCCACAAAGTCAATATTTGGAGCATTTTAAGTCAAAGTATAGGATGACAAAAAAAGCCATACTATAGCTCAGGGAAAAATGGTCAAAAACGTCATCACTCAAAACATGAAATAAAGTCATAGTACAGCATGTTAAGGCAGTTTATAGTATAGCCTGCTGAAAAAACGGTCCAAAAAGTCAATATTTTGACGGTTTTAAGTAAAAAAATTGGATGACAAAAAAAGCCATACTATAGCTCAGGGAAAAATGTCAAAAAAGTCATCACTCAAAACATGAAATAAAGTCATAGTACAGCATGTTAAGGCAGTTTATAGTATAGCCTGCTGAAAAAACGGTCCAAAAAGTCAATATTTTAACTGTTTTAAGCAAAAAAATTGGATGGCAAAAAAAGCCATACTATAGCTCAGGGAAAAAATGTGAAAAAAGTCATTGCTCTAAATGTTAAGTAAAGTCATAGCACATCATGTTGAGGCAATTTTTATTACAGCCTGCTGAAAAAACGATCCAAAAAGTCAATATTTTAACCGTTTTAAGCAAAAAAATTGGATGGCAAAAAAAGCCATACTATAGCTCAGGGAAAAATGGTCAAAAAAGTCATCGCTCTAAATGTTAAATAAGGTCATAGTACAGCATGTTAAGGCAGTTTATAGTATAGCCTGCTGAAAAAACGGTCCAAAAAGTCAATATTTTGACAATTTTAAGCAAAAAAAATTGGATGGCAAAAAAAGCCATACTATAGCTCAGGGAAAAATGGTCAAAAAAGTCATCGCTCTAAATGTTAAATAAAGTCATAGTACATCATGTTAAGACAGTTTAAAGTATAGCCCGCTGAAAAAACAGTCCAAAAAACCAATATTTGGAGCGTTTTAAGCAAAACAAAGTTGGAGGGCAAAAAAAGCCATACTATAGCTCAGGGAAAAATGGTCAAAAAAGTCATCACTCTAAATGTTAAATAAAGTCATAGTACATCATGTTGAGGCAGTTTATAATGTAGCCTGCTGAAAAAACAGTCCACAAAGTCAATATTTGGAGCATTTTAAGTCAAAGTATAGGATGACAAAAAAAGCCATACTATAGCTCAGGGAAAAATGGTCAAAAAAGTCATCACTCAAAACATGAAATAAAGTCATAGTACAGCATGTTAAGGCAGTTTATAGTATAGCCCGCTGAAAAAACAGTCCAAAAAACCAATATTTGGAGCGTTTTAAGCAAAACAAAGTTGGAGGGCAAAAAAAGCCATACTATAGCTCAGGGAAAAATGGTCAAAAAGTCATCACTCTAAATGTTAAATAAAGTCATAGTACATCATGTTGAGGCAGTTTATAATGTAGCCTGCTGAAAAAACAGTCCACAAAGTCAATATTTGGAGCATTTTAAGTCAAAGTATAGGATGACAAAAAAAGCCATACTATAGCTCAGGGAAAAATGTCAAAAAAGTCATCACTCTAAATGTTAAATAAAGTCATAGTACAGCATGTTAAGGCAGTTTATAGTATAGCCTGCTGAAAAAACGGTCCAAAAAGTCAATATTTTAACCGTTTTAAGCAAAACAATTGGATGGCAAAAAAAGCCATACTATAGCTCAGGGAAAAATGGTCAAAAAAGTCATCGCTCTAAATGTTAAATAAGGTCATAGTACAGCATGTTAAGGCAGTTTATAGTATAGCCTGCTGAAAAAACGGTCCAAAAAGTCAATATTTTGACAATTTTAAGCAAAAAAATTGGATGGCAAAAAAAGCCATACTATAGCTCAGGGAAAAATGGTCAAAAAAGTTATCACTCTAAATGTTAAATAAAGTCATAGTACATCATGTTGAAGCAGTTTATAATGTAGCCTGCTGAAAAACAGTCCAAAAACCAATATTTGGAGCGTTTTAAGTCAAAGTATAGGATGACAAAAACCCATACTATAGCTCAGGGAAAAATGTCAAAAGTCATTGCTCTAAATGTTAAATAAAGTCATAGTACAGCATGTTAAGGCAGTTTATAGTATAGCCTGCTGAAAAAACGGTCCAAAAAGTCAATATTTTGACAGTTTTAAGCAAAAAAATTGGATGGCAAAAAAAGCCATACTATAGCTCAGGAAAAAATGTCAAAAAAGTCATCGCTCTAAATGTTAAATAAGGTCATAGTACAGCATGTTAAGGCAGTTTATAGTATAGCCTGCTGAAAAAACGGTCCAAAAAGTCAATATTTTGACAATTTTAAGCAAAAAAATTGGATGGCAAAAAGCCATACTATAGCTCAGGGAAAAATGGTCAAAAAGTCATCGCTCTAAATGTTAAATAAAGTCATAGTACAGCATGTTAAGGCAGTTTATAATGTAGCCTGCTGAAAAAACGGTCCAAAAAGTCAATATTTGGAGCGTTTTAAGTCAAATTATAGGATGACAAAAAAAGCTATACTATAGCTCAGGGAAAAATGGTCAAAAAAGTCATCGCTCTAAATGTTAAATAAAGTCATAGTACATCATGTTAAGACAGTTTAAAGTATAGCCCGCTGAAAAAACAGTCCACAAAACCAATATTTTAACGGTTTTAAGCAAAACAAAGTTGGAGGGCAAAAAAAGCCATACTATAGCTCAGGGAAAAATGGTCAAAAAAGTCATCACTCTAAATGTTAAATAAAGTCATAGTACATCATGTTGAGGCAGTTTATAATGTAGCCTGCTGAAAAAACGGTCCAAAAAGTC
The DNA here is from genome assembly GCF_026936395.1 of Plectropomus leopardus. Taxonomy (NCBI): domain Eukaryota; kingdom Metazoa; phylum Chordata; class Actinopteri; order Perciformes; family Serranidae; genus Plectropomus; species Plectropomus leopardus. Next base: position 10,148,582 of record NC_142192.1, on the reverse strand, counting down.
AATATTTTGACGGTTTTAATTAAAAAAATTGGATGACAAAAAAGCCATACTATAGCTCAGGGAAAAATGGTCAAAAAAGTCATCACTCAAAACATGAAATAAAGTCATAGTACATCATGTTGAAGCAGTTTATAATGTAGCCTGCTGAAAAAACAGTCCAAAAAACCAATATTTGGAGCGTTTTAAGTCAAAGTATAGGATGACAAAAACCCATACTATAGCTCAGGGAAAAAATGTCAAAAAAGTCATTGCTCTAAATGTTAAATAAAGTCATAGTACAGCATGTTAAGGCAGTTTATAGTATAGCCTGCTGAAAAAACGGTCCAAAAAGTCAATATTTTGACAATTTTAAGCAAAAAAATTGGATGGCAAAAAAAGCCATACTATAGCTCAGGGAAAAATGGTCAAAAAAGTCATCGCTCTAAATGTTAAATAAAGTCATAGTACAGCATGTTAAGGCAGTTTATAGTATAACCTGCTGAAAAACGGTCCAAAAAGTCAATATTTTGACAATTTTAAGCAAAAAAATTGGATGGCAAAAAAAGCCATACTATAGCTCAGGGAAAAATGGTCAAAAAAGTCATCGCTCTAAATGTTAAATAAAGTCATAGTACAGCATGTTAAGGCAGTTTATAATGTAGCCTGCTGAAAAACGGTCCAAAAAGTCAATATTTGGAGCGTTTTAAGTCAAATTATAGGATGACAAAAAAGCTATACTATAGCTCAGGGAAAAATGGTCAAAAAGTCATCGCTCTAAATGTTAAATAAAGTCATAGTACATCATGTTAAGACAGTTTAAAGTATAGCCCGCTGAAAAAACAGTCCACAAAACCAATATTTTAACGGTTTTAAGCAAAACAAAGTTGGAGGGCAAAAAAAGCCATACTATAGCTCAGGGAAAAATGGTCAAAAAAGTCATCACTCTAAATGTTAAATAAAGTCATAGTACATCATGTTGAGGCAGTTTATAATGTAGCCTGCTGAAAAAACGGTCCAAAAAGTCAATATTTTGACGGTTTTAATTAAAAAAATTGGATGACAAAAAGCCATACTATAGCTCAGGGAAAAATGGTCAAAAAGTCATCACTCAAAACATGAAATAAAGTCATAGTACATCATGTTGAAGCAGTTTATAATGTAGCCTGCTGAAAAACAGTCCAAAAACCAATATTTGGAGCGTTTTAAGTCAAAGTATAGGATGACAAAAACCCATACTATAGCTCAGGGAAAAATGTCAAAAAAGTCATTGCTCTAAATGTTAAATAAAGTCATAGTACAGCATGTTAAGGCAGTTTATAGTATAGCCTGCTGAAAAAACGGTCCAAAAAGTCAATATTTTGACAGTTTTAAGCAAAAAAATTGGATGGCAAAAAAAGCCATACTATAGCTCAGGAAAAAATGGTCAAAAATGTAATCGCTCTAAATGTTAAGTAAAGTCATAGCACATCATGTTGAGGCAATTTTTATTACAGCCTGCTGAAAAAACGATCCAAAAAGTCAATATTTTAACCGTTTTAAGCAAAACAATTGGATGGCAAAAAAAGCCATACTATAGCTCAGGGAAAAAATGTCAAGAAAGTCATCGCTCTAAATGTTAAATAAGGTCATAGTACAGCATGTTAAGGCAGTTTATAGTATAGCCTGCTGAAAAAACGGTCCAAAAAGTCAATATTTTGACAATTTTAAGCAAAAAAAATTGGATGGCAAAAAAAGCCATACTATAGCTCAGGGAAAAATGGTCAAAAAAGTCATCGCTCTAAATGTTAAATAAAGTCATAGTACAGCATGTTAAGGCAGTTTATAATGTAGCCTGCTGAAAAAACGGTCCAAAAAGTCAATATTTGGAGCGTTTTCAGTCAAATTATAGGATGACAAAAAAAGCCATACTATAGCTCAGGGAAAAATGGTCAAAAAAGTCATCACTCTAAATGTTAAATAAAGTCATAGTATATCATGTTGAGGCAGTTTATAATGTAGCCTGCTGAAAAAACGGTCCAAAAAGTCAATATTTTGACGGTTTTAAGTAAAAAAATTGGATGACAAAAAAAGCCATACTATAGCTCAGGGAAAAATGGTGAAAAAAGTCATCACTCTAAATGTTAAATAAAGTCATAGTACATCATGTTGAGGCAGTTTATAATGTAGCCTGCTGAAAAAACAGTCCAAAAAAACAATATTTGGAGCGTTTTAAGTCAAAGTATAGGATGACAAAAAAACCCATACTATAGCTCAGGGAAAAAATGTGAAAAAAGTCATTGCTCTAAATGTTAAATAAAGTCATAGCACATCATGTTGAGGCAATTTTTATTACAGCCTGCTGAAAAAACAGTCCAAAAAGTCAATATTTTAACCGTTTTAAGCAAAAAAATTGGATGGCAAAAAAAGCCATACTATAGCTCAGGGAAAAAATGTCAAGAAAGTCATCGCTCTAAATGTTAAATAAGGTCATAGTACAGCATGTTAAGGCAGTTTATAGTATAGCCTGCTGAAAAAACGGTCCAAAAAGTCAATATTTTAACAATTTTAAGCAAAAAATTGGATGGCAAAAAAGCCATACTATAGCTCAGGGAAAAAATGTCAAGAAAGTCATCGCTCTAAATGTTAAATAAGGTCATAGTACAGCATGTTAAGGCAGTTTATAGTATAGCCTGCTGAAAAAACGGTCCAAAAAGTCAATATTTGGAGCGTTTTCAGTCAAATTATAGGATGACAAAAAAAGCCATACTATAGCTCAGGGAAAAATAGTCAAAAAAGTCATCGCTCTAAATGTTAAATAAAGTCATAGTACATCATGTTGAGGCAGTTTATAATGTAGCCTGCTGAAAAAACGGTCCAAAAAGTCAATATTTTGACGGTTTTAATTAAAAAAATTGGATGACAAAAAAGCCATACTATAGCTCAGGGAAAAATGGTCAAAAAAGTCATCGCTCTAAATGTTAAATAAAGTCATAGTACATCATGTTAAGACAGTTTATAATGTAGCCTGCTAAAAAAACAGTCCACAAAGTCAATATTTGGAGCGTTTTAAGTCAAAGTATAGGATGACAAAAAAGCCATACTATAGCTCAGGGAAAAATGGTCAAAAAAGTCATCGCTCTAAATGTTAAATAAAGTCATAGTACATCATGTTAAGACAGTTTAAAGTATAGCCCGCTGAAAAAACAGTCCACAAAACCAATATTTTAACCGTTTTAAGCAAAACAAAGTTGGAGGGCAAAAAAAGCCATACTATAGCTCAGGGGAAAATGGTCAAAAAAGTCATCACTCTAAATGTTAAATAAAGTCATAGTACATCATGTTGAGGCAGTTTATAATGTAGCCTGCTGAAAAAACAGTCCACAAAGTCAATATTTGGAGCATTTTAAGTCAAAGTATAGGATGACAAAAAAAGCCATACTATAGCTCAGGGAAAAAATGTCAAAAAAGTCATCGCTCTAAATGTTAAATAAAGTCATAGTACAGCATGTTAAGGCAGTTTATAGTATAGCCTGCTGAAAAAACGGTCCAAAAAGTCAATATTTTGACGGTTTTAAGTAAAAAAATTGGATGACAAAAAAAGCCATACTATAGCTCAGGGAAAAATGGTCAAAAAAGTCATCACTCTAAATGTTAAATAAAGTCATAGTACATCATGTTGAGGCAGTTTATAATGTAGCCTGCTGAAAAAACAGTCCAAAAAACCAATATTTGGAGCGTTTTAAGTCAAAGTATAGGATGACAAAAAAACCCATACTATAGCTCAGGGAAAAAATGTCAAAAAAGTCATCGCTCTAAATGTTAAATAAAGTCATAGTACATCATGTTGAGGCAGTTTATAATGTAGCCTGCTGAAAAAACGGTCCAAAAAGTCAATATTTTGACGGTTTTAATTAAAAAAATTGGATGACAAAAAAGCCATACTATAGCTCAGGGAAAAAATGTCAAAAAAGTCATCGCTCTAAATGTTAAATAAAGTCATAGTACAGCATGTTAAGGCAGTTTATAGTATAGCCTGCTGAAAAAACGGTCCAAAAAGTCAATATTTGGAGCGTTTTAAGTAAAAAAAATTGTATGACAAAAAAAGCCATACTAGCGCAGGGAAAAATGGTCAAAAAAGTCATCACTCTAAATGTTAAATAAAGTCATAGTACATCATGTTGAGGCAGTTTATAATGTAGCCTGCTGAAAAAACAGTCCAAAAAACCAATATTTGGAGCATTTTAAGTCAAAGTATAGGATGACAAAAAAAACCCATACTATAGCTCAGGGAAAAAATGTCAAAAAAGTCATCGCTCTAAATGTTAAATAAAGTCATAGTATATCATGTTAAGACAGTTTAAAGTATAGCCCGCTGAAAAAACAGTCCACAAAACCAATATTTTAACGGTTGTAAGCAAAAAAAAGTTGGAGGGCAAAAAAAGCCATACTATAGCTCAGGGAAAAATGGTCAAAAAAGTCATCACTCTAAATGTTAAATAAAGTCATAGTACATCATGTTGAGGCAGTTTATAATGTAGCCTGTTGAAAAAACAGTCCACAAAGTCAATATTTTGACAATTTTAAGCAAAAAAATTTGATGGCAAAAAAACCCATACTATAGCTCAGGGAAAAATGGTCAAAAAAGTCATCACTCTAAATGTTAAATAAAGTCATAGTACATCATGTTGAGGCAGTTTATAATGTAGCCTGCTGAAAAAACAGTCCAAAAAACCAATATTTGGAGCGTTTTAAGTCAAAGTATAGGATGACAAAAAAACCCATACTATAGCTCAGGGAAAAAATGTCAAAAAAGTCATTGCTCTAAATGTTAAATAAAGTCATAGCACATCATGTTGAGGCAATTTTTATTACAGCCTGCTGAAAAAACGATCCAAAAAGTCAATATTTTGACAATTTTAAGCAAAAAAATTGGATGGCAAAAAAAGCCATACTATAGGTCAGGGAAAAATGGTCAAAAAAGTCATCACTCTAAATGTTAAATAAAGTCATAGTACAGCATGTTGAGGCAGTTTTTATTACAGCCTGCTGAAAAAACGGTCCAAAAAGTCAATATTTTAACCGTTTTAAGCAAAAAAATTGGAGGGCAAAAAAAAGCCATACTATAGCTCGGGGAAAGATGGTCAAAAAAGTCATTGCTCTAAACGTTAAATAAAGTCATAGTACAGCATGTTAAGGCAGTTTATAGTATAACCTGCTGAAAAAACGGTCCAAAAAGTCAATATTTGGAGCGTTTTCAGTCAAATTATGGGATGACAAAAAAAGCCATACTATAGCTCAGGGAAAAATAGTCAAGAAAGTCATCGCTCTAAATGTTAAATAAAGTCATAGTACATCATGTTGAGGCAGTTTTTATTACAGCCTGCTGAAAAAACGGTCCAAAAAGTCAATATTTTAACCGTTTTAAGCAAAAAAATTGGAGGGCAAAAAAAAGCCATACTATAGCTCGGGGAAAGATGGTCAAAAAAGTCATTGCTCTAAACGTTAAATAAAGTCATAGTACAGCATGTTAAGGCAGTTTATAGTATAGCCTGCTGAAAAAATGGTCCAAAAAGTCAATATTTTGACGGTTTTAATTTAAAAAATTGGATGATAAAAAAAGCCATACTATAGCTCAGGGAAAAATGCTCAAAAAAGTAATCGCTCTAAATGTTAAATAAAGTCATAGTACATCATGTTGAGGCAGTTTATAGTATAGCCTGCTGAAAAAATGGTCCAAAAAAACAATATTTTGACGGTTTTAAGCAAAACAATTGGAGGGCAAAAAAAGCCATACTATAGCTCAGGGAAAAATGGTCAAAAAAGTCATCGCTCTAAATGTTAAATAAAGTAATAGTACATCATGTCAAGGCAGTTTATAGTATAGCCTGCTGAAAAAACGGTCCACAAAGTCAATATTTGGAGCGTTTTAAGTCAAATAATAGGATGACAAAAAAAGCCATACTATAGCTCACGAAAAAAATGTGAAAAAAGTCATTGCTCTAAATGTTAAATAAAGTCATAGCACATCATGTTGAGGCAATTTTTATTACAGCCTGCTGAAAAAACGGTGCAAAAAGTCAATATTTTAACCGTTTTAAGCAAAAAAATTGGATGGCAAAAAAAGCCATACTATAGCTCAGGGAAAAAATGTCAAAAAAGTCATCGCTCTAAATGTTAAATAAGGTCATAGTACAGCATGTTAAGGCAGTTTATAGTATAGCCTGCTGAAAAAACGCTCCAAAAAGTCAATATTTTGACAGTTTTAAGCAAAAAAAATTGGAGGGCAAAAAAAGCCATACTATAGCTCAGGGAAAAATCGTCAAAAAGGCCATCGCTATAAATGTTTAAAAAAAAGTCATAGTACATCATGTTGAGGCATTTTATTGTATAGCCTGCTGAAAAAATGGTCCAAAAATCAGTATTTTGAGCATATTAAACACATATTAAATTGTCAAAAAAATGATCGTTCCAAATGCTGAAAAAAGTGATAGTGCAGCATGTTGAAGCAGTCTATAGTACAATCTGTCGAAAAAAAACAGTCCAAAAAGTCAATAATTTGAGTATTTTTAGTCCAAGAACAGTATGGGTGGAAAAGCCATAAGGGCAAAAATGGTCAAAAAAGCAATCGTTCCAAATGTTAACCTACAGCAGCCATACCATACTGTCATGTTTTGGGCCTATGTTTCTACTTTATGTACTATGCTGTGTCTCCAAAAGCTATAATATGTCATTTTCAGTGATTTTGTTACGTCAAAAATTGACATTGTTGACATACCATACTGTGGTGTTTTCGGACATTTTTCGACATGCTTGATGATCTTTTTGGTTTTGCTTGGCCTTTTTTCCCATTTTGTACACTATGGTATGATATTGTGTTTTCAGCCATTTTTATGACAGTTCAGAATTTGATGTTTTTCAACATGATATACTATGGTGTCTTTTTCGACATTGTAAATGATTATATTTTGGCCTTTTTTCCCCCCACATTCAGCAAAGGCAGTCAATTCAGGGAAATCTCAAAAGTAACTATGTCCATAAATCCAAGCAGAGTCAAAAAACTGGTGAGTAAACACAAGGAAAAGGCTGGAAAGCATGAACACACTGGGGTGATAATGACAATCTGGAGGAAACCCTAGGCATTAAAAACACAAGGGCTGATTACTAACTGCACACAGGTCAGTGAAACAAGACACTGGTGAAACACGTGGCAATCAAAAAAGGCTGGAAAACTCAGGAAATAAAAGTAGCACTAAACACAATGAGAACACATGTCAAAATAAAACAGGAAGTGGACACAAACATATGAACAGAAAGTTGACAGAATATCACAGTTTTTGATCAACATACTCTACTGTGACATTCTTGATGATTTTTCAGCAACATATTATACTATGATGTTTCTGCCTATTTTCAGACGACATGTTATACTAATACGTTTTTTGTTTTGATTTCGTGTACAACTGGGACTCAGATGCAGAGAAAAGCAGCAAACATCAATCACAGTCTATCAAACCTTCACTGATGGAAGCGGGGGACATGCACGTGTAAAGCAGTCAGTAAAGGCAGAAAAGTCCATTCAGGGAAATAACAAAAGTAACTAAGTCCATAAATCCAAGCAGAGTCAAAAACCAGGGGAGCAAACACAAGGAAAAGGCTGGAAAGAATGAGCACACAGGTTTTAAAAACACAAGGGCTGATTACTAACTGCACACAGGTCAGTGAAACAAGACACTGGTGAAACACATGAGGCAATCAAAAAAGGCTGGAAAACTCAGGAAGTAAAAGTAGCACTAAACACAATGAGAACACAACAAAATAAAACAGGAAGTGGACACAAACATATGGACAGAAAGTTGACAGAATATCACAGTTTTTGATCATTTTTGAGCGACATACTATACTATGATGTTTTTGATTATTTTCAGATGACATATTATACTATGATGTTTTTGATGATTTCTGAGCAACACACTATACTATGATGTATTTGATGATTTTTGAGCGAAATACTATACTATGACGTTTTTGATGATTTTCGGGTGACATACAATACTATGACTTTTTTTAAAGGTTTTTGAACGACGTACTATACTATGATGTGTTTGATTATTTTCGGACGACATACTATGCTATTATGTTTTTGATGATTTTTGAGCGACATACTATACTGTGATGTTTTTGCTGATTTTCGGACGAAATAAAATACTATGACTTTTTTGATGATTTTTGAGCAGCACACTGAACTATGATGTTCTTAATGATTTTTGAGAAACATACTATACCATGACATTTTAGATGATTTTCGGACGACATGACATTTTTGACGATACTATAGCAACGTACTATAGTGTGATGTTTTTGAGCGACATACTATACTATTACAAATTTGATGAATTCTATGACATTTTTGATTATTTTCTTGCAACATATTGTACTATGACATTTTTGATGATTTTCAGATGACATAATATATTATGACATTTTTGGTGTTTTTCGAATGACATATTTTATAATGTTTTCGATCATTTTTGAGACACACACTATACTATGACATTTTTGATGATTTGTTGATGTCATACTATACTGTGATCTTTTTTGGCCAACATACTATTGTTTGACTTTTTTATGCTATTATGGACAAGATACTCTAGTATGACTCTGTTAACCTATTTTGAATGACATACTATACTATTACTTTTTCATGCTATTTTGGACAACATACAATACTACGACTTTTTTATGCTATTGTTGAAGAATACTTTTGTCAGGTTTGAGTTCTTATGAAGACACAAATGCCTTCAAAAAGGGCAGACAGGTCCTCAAATGTAAAGTGAGCTTCAGTCCTGATGAAATTGTTCAAAACTCAAGCAGGGAACCACAACACAGAGAACACAATACAATAGACACACAAATAAAAAAAAACAAGCATGATCACAAGGGAATTCCAGGGTGAAGACCCCAGCAACCAAAGTGCAAACAACAGGGTAGATAACAGATCAACTGACCACAAACAAAGGGAAACACATATGTATATCTAAACTTACAACAATCCAAGTTATAGCAGGGAACACAGGGGAGGAGCAAACAAGACTAAAACAAAACAGGTGAAGACTGGTAACAGGGAAGGGCAAACGGAAGGGAAACAAACAGCAGGGAGACCTAAAGACACAGGAAAACCATAAGGGAAAGTGCTAACAGGTGAGGACTGTAGAATTAGTGAGGGACAGATGAAACCTATCAGTAACACACTATGGTGGGAAAACATACAAAGACAGGAAGTAAAACCAGACATGACACGAGGAGTGATACCAAAAAATAAAACAGGAAACAGAATGTGAATAACGTGAAACAAGGAAAACACAAACAGAAAACCCCAAAACAAAGTCCACTTAACTGATGAGTGGATGGATGACATATTATGCCATGAATTTTTAATAATATTTTGGATGACATACAGTACAGGCCAAAAGTTTGGACACACCTTCTCATTCAATGCGTTTTCTTTATTTTCATGACTATTTACATTGTAAATTCTCACTGGAGGCATCAAAACTATGAATGAACACATGTGGAGTTATGTACTTAACAAAAAAAGGTGAAATAACTGAAAACATGTTTTATATTCTAGTTTCTTCAAAATAGCCACCCTTTGCTCTGATTACTGCTTTGCACACTCTTGGCATTCTCTCGATGAGCTTCAAGAGGTAGTCACCTGAAATGGTTTTCACTTCACAGGTGTGCCTTATCAGGGTTAATTCGTGGAATTTCTTGCTTTATCAATGGGGTTGTGTTGTTTCAGTTGTGTTGTGCAGAAGTCAGGTTAATACACAGCCGACAGCCCTATTGGACAACTGTTAAAATTCATATTATGGCAAGAACCAATCAGCTAACTAAAGAAAAATGAGTGGCCATCATTACTTTAAGAAATGAAGGTCAGTCAGTTCGGAAAATTGCAAAAGCTTTAAATGTGTCCCCAAGTGCAGTCGCAAAAACCATCAAGCGCTACAACGAAACTGGCACACATGAGGACCGACCCAGGAAAGGAAGACCAAGAGTCACCTCTGCTTCTGAGGATAAGTTCATCCGAGTCACCAGCCTCAGAAATCGCAAGTTAACAGCAGCTCAGATCAGAGACCAGATGAATGCCACACAGAGTTCTAGCAGCAGACCCATCTCTAGAACAACTGTTAAGAGGAGACTGCATGAATCAGGCCTTCATGGTCAAATAGCTGCTAGGAAACCACTGCTAAGGAGAGGCAACAAGCAGAAGAGATTTGTTTGGGCCAAGACCAGTGGAAATCTGTGCTTTGGTCTGATGAGTCCAAATTTGAGATCTTTGGTTCCAACCGCCGTGTCTTTGTGAGACGCAGAAAAGGTGAACGGATGGATTCCACATGCCTGGTTCCCACTGTGAAGCATGGAGGAGGAGGTGTGATGGTGTGGGGGTGTTTTGCTGGTGACACTGTTGGGGATTTATTCAAAATTGAAGGCACACTGAACCAGCATGGCTACCACAGCATCCTGCAGCGACATGCCATCCCATCCGGTTTGCGTATAGTTGGACGATCATTTATTTTTCAACAGGACAGTGACCCCAAACACACCTCCAGGCTGCGTAAGGGCTATTTGACCAAGAAGGAGAGTGATGGAGTGCTGCGGCAGATGACCTGGCCTCCACAGTCACCGGACCTGAACCCAATCGAGATGGTTTGGGGTAAGCTGGACCGCAGAGTGAAGGCAAAGGGGCCAACAAGTGCTTAACACCTCTGGGAACTCCTTCAAGACTGTTGGAAAACCATTTCAGGTGACTACCTCTTGAAGCTCATCGAGAGAATGCCAAGAGTGTGCAAAGCAGTAATCAGAGCAAAGGGTGGCTATTTTGAAGAAACTAGAATATAAAACATGTTTTCAGTTATTTCACCTTTTTTTGTTAAGTACATAACTCCACATGTGTTCATTCATAGTTTTGATGCCTCCAGTGAGAATCTACAATGTAAATAGTCATGAAAATAAAGAAAACGCATTGAATGAGAAGGTGTGTCCAAACTTTTGGCCTGTACTGTACATCACTTATATTTTTATGCTATGTTGGACAACATACTAGCATGTTATTTTTTTTGTTGACAAAAACCTATACTATGATTCTTTAAACTATTTTGGACGACATACTATGATGTGATATTTTAAGACTATTTTGGATGACATATGCTATGACTTTATTATTGTTTTGGATGACATTATATACTTTTTTTTATTACTTTTTTTGTGCTATTTGGACAACATACTATACAGTCATATTCTTTAAACTTTTTTGGGTAACATACAGTCCAACTTTTTTAACAATTTTTTGGACGTCATACAATACCATAACTTTTTTATACTACTTAGGTCGACATACTATATACTTTGACGGTTTTATTAGATTTTATACCGTATCCAACACAATGACATTTTTATGCTATTTGGGACAATGGGACAAACTTTTTTGGATGACATAATATACTGTTATGTTTTTATGCTATTTTTTTTAGACCACATACTATAGTATGACTTCTTAATGCTATTTTGGACAACATACCTTTCTATGAATTTTATGTTATTTTGCCAACATGCTATACTAAAGCATTTTTTACACTATTTAGGACGATGTACTTCACTATGACTTTTTTATCTTTACTTTGATGACAAAGTGTACTAGGAATTTTTATATCATGACTTTTTTATGCAAGTTTTACATTCTAGAATTCCACTTTTGTATTTTCATGAAATCCTATACTAAGATGTTTTTTGCATGTTTATGCCATACTTTATATTAAATACTTGACTTAAACAATTTTAATACATACTTAAGTTGACATTTTTGTCATACTACGCTTTGATTTCTGAAAACATACACCATGAATTTTCTTTGACATATTTATGCTGGAAAACTTAACCACAATGTTCTTAGTTTCTTAATTTTGGGCAGTATATTCATAACTCACACACAAAGTCAGAGGACATCTATGGTATGCGTAACAGAGGCAGCCATAACACTAAAGCCTTTAATACCTCTGAAAGGAGTGTCCTTACTCGATTACAGTCAACGGGCTGCGGCTAATACAGCAGACGGTCATCCCCAAGGTTTATGTAAGTGAAAAAAAAATTCAAGGATCAGCAGTTGCGTAATTTTGACAACACGGTGACAAGCGATCAGCTGGATGGATCGTCATTTAAAATGAAACAGTTAATCCTGGTGTCGTGCTTTGTTACACAAGTCACCGAAGAAAGATCAAGTGTTTAAGAACTATTTCCGTGACGTTTCCTGCTGTTAGTCTCAAATTGTGCACAGCTCTGCAGAGACAGGAGGAAATCCCTTGCACAGAGCTTAAATGTTTATGTGAGCTACCTCATCTCAGAAAACCAAAGAGGACACTGGTGCTCTCTGGTGGTTCCTTGCAGGACTGCAGTATCTAGACAAGCAGAGCATATTGATCAAAAACAAAATGACAGCGACATGAACTCTTAACACCGACTTTATTTATAACAACGGGGTGGGGGAACAGCTCTACTGAGGTGGCTGCTGCTGGTCTGGCATGCTCCTGATGATGTCAGAATCGCCTGAGGAAGAGAACAACATAAAGTCAGCACATGAAAATAAAAAATAACACATATACATGTAAACATATAAATATATTCCCTTGAATATAACAGCTTATTTTAATTGCCTCCCACAAACATATTAAACTAACATTATTAGGTAAAGGTTATCAACAGAGCACTCATTAACTCGCCAGAAAGCACAGGCAGATGAACTCAGCACTGCCAATGCCTTTCATCTAGCAAACCACTGGTCTTTAAATAGACCACTGATGTGCAGGTACAACAGGTGCAAAAATTGACAGAGCAAACCAAGTGGAAGGATGCAGGAAATACATAAATAATCAAAGGATTTGACAAACCGCAGTCTAAGCATTGATCCCAGTATTTTAACAATTATGGTCAGCAGACCCTTTGTAGTGTCATTTGTTGGGCTGCACTGGGTTTATATGAGGGATATTTATTTTAAAGATGTATTAAAACCGCATATTCAGTTGGATTTTCCAAATGAGGCCTTATGCCGAATGTAGCACCTTTCAATCAAGACATGCCGGCATTATTTGGGTTTTGGGAGCATTCTTTGGACATGTATAAACGGCACATTCAGAATATGAATCTCGACTGGGGATTTAAATGCAGTTTGTGACACCCCATCTCTCATAAGTTTGATAATACCTTTATTTTGTAGTATTCATATAAACAAGGCTATAAAGTGCTTCACAACATGTATAAAAATAAAACAAAAATACAGATATAATGATTAAAATAGAGCTAAGAAAAATTGTGCGCACCGAGGCAAAAACAGAACAGACCGTTTACGGTCAGCTGTGTTGTGATGAATAATGTTGTCCACGAACCAATTTGTTAAGTTTGCAAAGCTACAGAAGAGATGCATGCCCAAAAGTAAAGCACATATTTCAAGCCAAAAGAAGAAACACCTATTTTAATGTTTATAAAAGACTTGGATTTTAAATATGTCAAATATTGCAGTGTCCACCTTTTTTAGAAAGGTGCTGAAGGACTGACAGAGGGAGGTCGTGTTGGCACAGTTAAATAAGTCTGCTGCCAGTGAAAAACTCAAAAATCCTATTTTGACACAAAGAAGCAAAATAGCACAAACGGCTCCAGCTGTAATGACATGCTTCATAAGAATATTGTCTTTTTTCAGGACAAAAGGGCACACACCAGGACTACATTAGAAGCCACAATAGTGTTACATAAAAAAACTGTAATGAAACATTATTTTCCTCTGACCTCTCTGTATCTTGCTTCCATGTGTTGAATGACATTATGGTACTTACAGGCTAATATAAATATAATATATAAATATTCTGTCTTGAATCGATGACAATTCGGTGTTGTGGTTAAAAGGTTTGCTGGTATTTATTTACTGCAGGTCAGTTTTTTCAAACAGGCTTGCTGGGAACAGTCAGTGAGGCTAATATCTCTGCATCCATTTTGCTACAAGGCAGTGTCTAGCAAAAGTTTGTGTCAGAAAGTAGCAATTTGTCCATTAAAATATGTCAGTATGGGCTCACTCTATCATGACATCAGAATTAGCTCCAAAGAGCCAAAGAAAAAGCTTAATGTTTGTGTCAGTAAAAGAAAAACAACTGCACCTTATTGTAGATTGTGTCAAACACAAAAGGATAGGTACTCACCAGGGTCAATGATGGCCAGTGTGCACACCCTGTAGTATTTTCCGCAGGCTGTGCCGAGCTCAATGTTGTTTCCACTGTAGTGGTGGACACCAGTCTTGGCCAGCATGGCATAGTACTCAATCTCAGATTTCCTGAACAGGGTCGACACAAAGAAAAGATGTGAGTCAAACCAGCAGATACAAATAGTTACTTGGTTAAGCAACTGTATTTAAAAAAAAAAAGGAAAATGTAAAAATGCCCCAAAGTGCAAACAGGTCACGCAATTGTAGAAGTTCAAGAAACCAATAACTGTTGTGTAATAGTTCTGTCAATAACATCAATGTTTTCATATATATCAGTTTTGAACATTTTAAACCATTTCAATACTCATTTTCTGCAGAATGAATTCAATTGTACTGGCTATCCTTTCTCTCTCCCTCTTATTGTTAATGTTTATTGCAGTTATTCTAATGCTCTGCGCTAGTAACCAAGAATGAAAAAGTTGTCTTATCATATTTCAACCTTGTTATGTTAATCTCAAAATATAACTTGCAAACTGTAACTCAAACCCAATGCCAAATTCTCCCCAGGGGGTATTAAAAAGGTATTTAAATATTGCAATTTTTCAGGGAATTAAAAACTCAGAAATTCCAGTAAAATTACAACGCTAGTATGTAAGCAGACAACTTACAACAGAATCCACAATTATAACACCCTGTTATGATTCAAACATCTGCATCAAGTGAAATATATTGTAAAACTGAACATAATTTTGTATAGAGCACAACACACCATCAGTGTACTGCACTTATTAAATAAATTTGTTGATGGGAAAAAAAGCTAATTGTGTTTCTCTTCATTCCTATTACTGTTTACATCCCGGCTCAGTCAGAAACTATGTCAATGATGCAGGCTCTCAGGTTCCTAGGTTAAACTTACACACAAGCCTTAACAAATCACAAAACCCTCAAATGTTACTACAAGCGTACAACATCAAACACATTAAATATGATATCAAATACTTGTTATTCTAATGAAAGAGTGTGAATGTGGTCATTATCCTCGTATACCTGAGGGCAGGGCAGTTGTTGGCCAGGATAACCAGCTTGGCTTTTCCCTGACGGATCATCTTCTGGGACTGCTTGTAGCCCAGGACGTATTTCCCACTCTTCATCACCAGCTGGAGCCGGGAGTTGATGGACTCCATGGACTTTTTCTGAACAAACATACGTGTACATACCTAAAGTTAGAGACAGCACCCGAGCTACAAAGCTAACTTTCACCACTTGTCACTTGTTACGTGTTATTGTCATCCGTCACGGAGTGGGAATATTGACTATGCCACTAACCATAAAAATACAACAGAGGAAACTGTATCAAATACGTTGTTTAAATACATTACACAAAATTGTTGCTACATTTTCTGTTATCCGTTACGTTGAGCAAATTAGCATTAGCTAACATCAGACTGCCGGTGTTAGTAAATCTAACTAAAGCTACGATCGCTAACCGAGAAACTGATGGACGACACTAAATAAAGTGCCAATCGAGACGTGCTTCCAAATATTCACAACCGCAATAATTTCACGCAAACTGTACATTGTGCGTGTAATTAAACACGTTTATGCGCGGTGCTACAGCGCTAGCTAGCAGGCCCGGACAGTAACAAGTCTCCACGTGAAGCAGCAGCCTGGCCCTGGAGCAGCGCGTGCACTCCGGGCCGAGCCAGCGACACTCACCGTTTTCTTTGCGGCCACCATTTCTGCGGTTTAGTCCTGACCGGCCGACCTGCGAGCGGGAGGGAGGGAGGACAAGACTGTCGTTATTGTTCGGAGGATAACACAATGTTAAAATAACCAAATCCTGGTGATTTTTTAATCAAAAAACTTAGAGCTCGTCTTACAGTGAGTGAACTCCAATATGGCCTCGGAGAGAAAGGAAGTCCCATGGTGCACCGCGCTGCTATCTGTCGGTGGACCTGCGCAAACGAGTACTGCGCAGATTCCTCTCTGCTTATGGTTTATAGATCTTTAAATCAATAAAGTAGGCTACATGAAATATTGCGTATAAATAATTACAACAAATGAACTTAAATCTAAATCCACAGACCCAGACATAGGCTACACAGAAACCAGCAAACAATAATTAAAGCTAATAGGCTATTAATTGCTCTAAATATGCAATATGCTTTTAAGCATTGCTGTGTTATAGATTAAACTACTGGACAGTGGTGGAATGTAACAAAGTACTACATACACACAGGTGCTGCACTTAAGTACGAATTTGACATACTTGTTTTTACGTCAGTGTATTATTTTCTTGCCACTTCCTACCATAACATACCGAAATATTGTACTTTTTACTTCACTGCACTTATCTGAAAGCTGTTTCTACTACTTTCTTTAAGCAATAATGTTTTGCTTAAAACTAAAGGAAGAGTTTTTAAATATGTTTTGTTGTGAATTAAACTAACCAACTGTTTATGCAGCTGAAATTATTTGTCAATAAATCAAGTAGCTAATTGATAGTAAATTAGTAGGCAACTACTTCTAATGAACATTTAAGTTGATGTCTAATTTATTTTTAATAATTTGTAGTTTAGGGGATGTTCTGTTGTTGTTGTCGTTTGTTCTTTTTAATAATTAGGTTGCGTGTTTCTGATTATACTTTTACTTAAACATTCTCAATGCAGAACTTACCACTTGTAGAGTATTTTCGGGATGATGTTAGTATTTTTCATTCAGCACTGCCCAGGGGTTAGGATAAGTAGGGTTTTTAAAGGCTAGTATCATCAAACCAGCTACAACTCTAAAATCTGCATGTAGATCAATACATTAAAAATAATACCATTGGACAAGGGTCGTTTTTATGCTTAATGATTAGGTAGCCTACCTTTTCTTTTGACACATCTCTTTTGTGAGTGATTAGGCTATTTTTATGGAGTGATATTGCTGTATTTTGGATTTCAGTACTTAATTTAGTAGGTTCACTCAGGATTGTTATTGGCAGTCAGCCTAGTTGTTAGTTTGGTGAGGAAAATACTTCAAGGTTTACTTTCCCCGCCCCGAGAGGGGCGCTGCACCCTGACTGAATAATGTATTTTGGTCCCTGCGCCAGCCTCCTGGAAACAGCCTAAGTTACAGTACACAACAAAATCACACATTTCACCTGCGTGCTCAGCTGTTTACAGACTTGTCGGCACAGCACAAACTTTTTGGAGGAAGGACCACAATGCGCAATTACGCACGGGACTGAAGGAATTTAACGAGCAGCGTCTCTTTTTGTTTCTCCTTCAGGGGATTCGCTGCCCACAGTTTTGAGTTCTCTCCATTTACAGAGACGATATCTATGCACGACGTCATCAGTGCAGCTCAAGCCTCTCCTCACCTCCTGACTCTGAAGGTAACTATACAGTCCTCTATGTGCACAGGACAGGATGGGATGCTCCACCAGTTCCCAAACTTCAGCGGTAGATACGACTCGACCCAGTGCAAAGCCCGAGGAGAGCAACGGAGCCAGCACAACAGGTGATGCGCAAAGCTTTACAAGTATATCTAATGCAACACTTAGGTTTGTCGGATATGTGGAAAATACAAATAACGTGTGTTATATTTGCAGCTAGAGAGCATTCATTGCAAGCATATTATAAATGGCCAAACACGTTACTTGTATTAGAAAACTGGAAACAACACACTGGAAACAATAACTTCCCTACAAAAATACGTTTGAAATCTTGTATAATTTACATGTAAAATAAGTAATGTGAGATAATCCATCTCTAAACTTTGAAGCGGTAATAAAGCACTACTATGACTGTGACATATCTATAAATTTCCTTTTGCTATAATGGGACCACTCATATTATGTCCTCAAATGATTATTGAAATCAAGTGCATTAATCAACATACTTTAAATAGTTATAGATACTATAAATAGCCTTGTACCATTTGGGGTCATCATGGAAGTTCACTGACATCTCTGAACAGAGTTACATGAGCCATATAATTATACTGTGGTGAAGGTTGCTCTGATAATGAGGACCCAGTCTGCATGCAAATGATCTTCAATGTATTTCAGTGGGTACAGTATCTGATATCTGTTGTTTTAGTTAGCCAGAGCTCCACAGTGACAAGACGGGAAAGTTTATTGTCATTACTTAACAGCAGTCTCTTTCTCTGTCCTTTTTGAGAGAGAGAGAGAGAGAGAGAGAGAGAGAGAGAGACAGTGGCATGAAAGCAGATTTGGTGACAGTCTATGGTTTCAATAGGAAATGGAGAAGCCACTTTGGACACTTGTAGTGGGCCAGAGACGGCCCAACTATGGTGCAAAGTAGCACACGTTTCAAAGTAAACCATCAACACTGGATCCTGTGTTTGCATTTAGTGGTGTAAAGGAGGAGTAGGGACTTAAAAATATGTACAGGACTAATTTAGCTTTACAGAGGCTGTAAAATGTTTATTTACAACAAATCTGTTCAGTGCGATCACAATAAATGTGAATTTGTTTGCAATTCTGCCAGCTTAATTATGATTTGACAGACCTCAAAGAAGAGGTAGGTTAGAAACTGGTAAAAGATTCACTAAGCGGGACCTCCTCTGAGCGAATGCCTTTTGCTCCGATTCTCTCTTTGCATTCCTTAAAGTTCAAGGCCTTTTAGTGCAACGACAGCACGGAGATGGATGCACTGTCACATAACCGAATATGCGGAAATACACTGAATTAAGAAACGGGAGTGAGTGTTACAATGAGCTGAGAAACTGCTAATGTGTGTTTATGTTCATGTCCGGCAGCTGACCTCTGACCTCACTGTTAAGATGTACACCAAAAAGAGTTTACCCCTACGACTCTCGATGTTGTATCTCATCATTGTTGTCAGCTGATAATGGCGCATTTTCGTACTCTGCTTGTAAGTCACTCTCCAGGTCTATCAGCAGTTGTGCCCTCAAGGCTGAGGACATAGCCACCCGGAAATAACTGCTGCACCCGACATTACAGGCAGACGTCACTGCCTGTAAGAGTCTGTGGCACGCTCATTTTTTTAAGTAAGCATGAGATAGTGCTATGGGTTGGCATCCATTGGTACCAGCCATGTCAGCATAGCTTGTCAGTAAGAGGGTTTAATAATGTTCTAAATTTAGGCTCAGTTTTGGTGAGGGAACAGCAGACACGGTCATTTTCAAAGGGGTCCCTTGAACCTTCACCTCATGATAAGTAAATGAAATTGGGTTCTATGGGCACCCATAGATGGATTACTGAACAGCCCCAGGAACCTCCCTGGCTTTCACTTGCAAAATGTGACTCAAATTAGCAGGTACCAAGCAGGAAGAGACAAAAAAAAATGACCACAAAAGATACAAAATCACAAAAAGATACATAAAAAAGAGACGCAAAACAACAACAAAAAGAGGCAGAACCACCACAAAATCTGTTTGTCTTGCTCCTGTGTAGGAGAGGTGGTGGGGCCCTTTGCATATCTGTGCCCAGGGGCCCATTTTCTCATAATCTGTCCATGTGGGTACCCACAAGTTTCCCCTTAACTTTAGAAGGCTTTTTCCTTGTAATTGGTTTATTGTAAAGCCAATGCACTCCTTTAAATTCATATCTGTCTTTTTAAGCAAATTGACAGCCAGCCTATTTGAAGAATAAAAACCTGTACATACAGGTACATGACACATTAAAATAGGATGGTGGTGAAACTTTAAATATATTATATTAGTTGATGCACATCAGAAAATTAGTAACATTAACTGTAAAATAATCACTTTGCCATTCCATAACTCCATATTGACATAGTTACTAGCTTTTATACTTCAACATCATAATCAAATCAGCTGAATGAAACTGAACAGCAAGGCATTCCTGCGTCGTCTTAGAGGTCAGATGGAAATGTGTCAGGATGTTTTCTTCTTTTTGCATGTGGCTCATTTCCTTCACCTGATGCCACTTGCCACCCCCAAGACAGAGAGATGACATTTATTAAGCAGAGGTTCGTTCTTTTTTAACATTTAAAGAATGCAATCTTTGTTTAAAGGAAAAAATTGTGGCAAACGTAAAATAGAAAGACGTCTCCTTTATACAAACATAGACGGCTGATTATTAAGACTTCTATGATCCATGCAAATACTTGCAAATCCCTCAGAAAAACAAGGAAGTCACACACAATATCACTAAACACATAGAAACCTGTTCACAAAGTGGTGCAATGTGCAGTATGTTGAGGTTAATGTTTATTACCAACAATCCACAGAATCATTAACCCTTTGTGGTTACAGTTATTCGTCAGTGGGGGGGTCTCCCTATGCTATTTTTTACTTCCTAGCCAATGATCTGTGGCAGCTAGCGGCATATTGTTTAGCTTTTTTTTTCAGCTATTCAAAGGAGGAACAGTTGATCAATTATTATTCTGTTTATAAAGAAGTCAACATACCATTGCTGATGTTTTTTGGGGGGTCTGGAGGTTAGAGACTGGAGTTAAATCCTTGGATATTAAGAGTCACTCTGCCTTCAAAGGTTCTTATTTTTATTAATAATTTAATTCTCAAAGTATTAAACATGATAGTATTTAAATATAATATTAAAAACAGCTATATTTCTTTAAATTTCTTTTCAATTGCTGTCAGAAACTTAGGAAGCATGATAGCTTCTTTTTTTCACTTCCTCATTGGCCGCTCCTGCCATACTGTCATGAGAGTAATGAAGTCTGCAGAATTTCTGAAGGTGCCTGAATAGTGTACAATCACGTGTTGTATGGCACCCATAATTACATGTGTTACTTGTCTCTGGTTTTGGGTGAAGTCAGCCTCTATAGCCATTATCTAGGCAACATAAACATGGACTTAAACAACAGAAACCCAAGAGCATAGTGTTGATGCCAAATTGTCTCACATTTAAATATTGAAAGTAGTTCTTCCTGACAGGATCAGTGTGAGTTTGTTTGTGTCGGCCACCGTTCATCATGTAACCATCATAAGTGGTTGTGCTACTGCCCTGTGTTGCCATGATGTGAAGTGTGAGGAGACATTTGTTCAAGCGTTTTTTGGATCATTTTTTATCACAGACAGTTGTAGAGAGATAAAAGGAAACAATGGGCAGAGTGGTGCAACAAAAGATCTGAGCTGGAGACATATTCAGCGCCAGGACTTTAACGTCTAACTCAAAGGTCCAGTGTGCAGGATTCAGGGGGATACATTGTCAGAAATTGTATATGATATGCATAACTTTGTTTTCTTTATTTTATAATCACCTGAAACTAAGAATTGTTGTGTTTTTTTTTTTTTTTTGGTTTTTTGTTTACCTTAGAATGAACTCTTTATATCTACATGTAGGATCCTCTTCCACAAAGTTCACAATGTAGTTTCTACCGTAGCCCAGAATGGACATATCAAACATTGGCTCTAGATAGTTTCAGCTGGCTGCAATCTGCAACCTCACAGATAGATGAAATTATATCTCACACACTAGACCTTCAATAGATGCATGTGAGGAACGTTTTTACCAAAAGAAGATAGAACAATATAATTGGAGGCACTTTACGGTAAGTCAGTGGTTCTCAACCTTTTTCATGTCAAGGACCCCTGATATGATACACATTAGTTCACAGAAAAGCTGTTTAATTAGATGTTGATTCAGGGAGCTCCATCTGAAAACATTTTGGTTGTTAGATACGATTAAAACCAGAATGTTTAAGACATCACCTGAAGTTGGTGAGACAACTGTGGAGAAAGTGAAGCCTATCAGAGTAGTTACTGTTATGGCTCTTACTCACACTGAGCTCACTAAAAATAAACTATTTCACATTTTTCTAGGGACCCTCTAAAACTCAAGAACCACTGCCATAGGTAACCCCTGTGTAAATTTATAATACCTTGATCCTAGACATACTGTGGCCCACTCTTATGTAAACATGATCATGTTTCTCATCTTTATAACATTCAAATATTTTGTGTTTCTCAATATTGATAATATGAGAATAGGAACAATATGCTGCATAACTCATGCACCTTGACTGTAGTTTTAGTAGATCTATTAATTTGAAAAAGTTTTATATTTTATACTTTAGTTTCACATGTCTTCAGACTGTGCTTTTGGATGTTTGGAATGCGTGCCATGTTAACACTTCTGTTCTTGACAGGGGTGGCAAATGAGAATGGCAAAGTAGCCGAGGACAGCGAAACTATTCCGGACCAGACACCCGCTGGGGGTGGCGATGCTAAACCTGCAGAGGAACCTGCTGCAGCTGCAGCATCTGCAGACACCACCGCTGCTGCTGCACCACCTGCAGGGGAGGAGCCTCAGCCACCCGCAGCCAGTTCACCTACAGAGGCAGCAGCAGAAAGCACCACAGAGACAGAAGCAAACTCCTCAGAGCCTGCAGCTTCGGAGCAAGGTAAATTGGGGTCAAAACAGCACTGTGACAGGCCAATGACAAGTTTTCCTCTATTAATAGAAATTCATTGACAAACTTGAGATTAGGCCCAATTCTACATACATTTTTAATACAATATTTAGTAGACTGCGAGCAAGCTGCAGATAAACATACTCATTTTTTGTATTTAGTTCTACATTAATTCTTCTATCTGCTGTATACATATTATAATCTTTATCCGATCAAACCCACTTTGTCTCTGCAAAATTACCAGTTGAAGGCTGTTATCTGAGCCCTTACAAGGCTCTACGTATTTTCATTGAGTTTTATTTTATATGCAAATAACACTTTTCCTATCTCATAACACAATGACTGTGGCTTTCTAGTGACATCTAAAACACTGATCTCACAGAGTTATAAAGCTGATAAGAATAGAGCTAAAGGTTATCAAGTTATAAGGTAGATAAGAATGGAGCTTTAGGTTATTATAGTTAATAAAAAATACACCAAAAAAGTAAAACTAACTGTGGAAATATTTAATATTTAAGTTAACTAAAATAAAAATAAAAACTTTAGGGGAAAAAATAACTGAAATTATATTGTGTACTCACAAAACAAACTAAATTAAAATAAAATCAAATAAAATAAAAATACAGAAAATGATCGACAAGTATGAGGAGGAACTGACACATATGTTTATTGAGACTGGGATGTCTTTTTGACTGTGAGTCAACTGCCTTTATAAAGTGTTGTTTTGTACTGTAATACCCATTAACTTATTCAATCTTGCCCCTGAAAAATACCCTATTATTAAAATTTTGAAAAGAAACCTAAAATTAATACTGAAACTAATATAAACGTAACATTTTTAAACAATAAAACACTACACTGATACAACAAAACTATAATAACTCGGATGGAGCCTCATACATGTTTGTGGATTTATGTAGATGTGTGTTAGCCTCATCAGCTTTCTGTTTTCTATTATAACATTCCAAAAAGATATGTTCAAGGATTAAAACACTACAAATAGGGGAATTTTCATAGGTTCATAATAATGATGAAACATAATCTACTGTAAGGCCATAACCACAATGCCTAGACACAAAAGTCACAATGTTCATGTGTCACACCGAGGGAAGGGGAACTTATTAGGCACAATATACAATTGTTACCTTTGACCAGCAGTAACCTGAGCACTGCTCCGCCTCCTGCATAGTGACCCAACCAACACCAGGTACATTATGTCCCTTCCATCCTTCCCTAGACCATCCACAGTCCCACTGCAATGGTAACCAGGCGGTATCCAACAACACACAGAAATAGCTTAATGAACGCAGTGGGACAGCCACACAAATGTGTTAATAAGTCACACATCTCATTATTTAGTTATTATTGAGGAATTAGTCAGGTAGTCATAAATTAATACATTTAATGTGATAATTTTCTGACAGTGTACATAGGACTCAGGCCTGAACAGTCCATTGGGCTGTTGGCTGTAGCTGTTGTTAGGGATGAAATGTTTAACCCCTTGAAACCTGGAGTAACATAATTTATCTTGTGCTGCTTTCAGATGCCTTTCACAAGTAATTTAACCTTTGAACCCTAAGGACTTTGGTTTGATTTCTTTTGAAAACATGGAAAAAAAGGCAACGAACAACTTGCTTAGAAATGTGCTTTGGAAAAACGATATTCATAATTATGATAATTACAAATGGAAATAATGTTGCAAAATTTTAATTATCATTATTATTTTTTTATCTTTCTTTTTCATTATTTTGTTTGTTAGTTTACAAATTTTGCGGTAATTTTCTTGTACTTTTTTCTAACTTCTTGCAAATGTTTGAATCATTTCTCCTTTCATTGCTAATCGCTGCTTTGTCATGTTTTAAAAGAAATCAAGCCAATTTGCTCAGGCTTTAAAGGGTTAACTTTGATTATTGAGAGACCTCAAGTTTTTTTAAGCTGCTCGTTTGTCTAGCCAACACAGTTTTGTTGTTAAAGGATGGCATGAGCAATTCCTCCCTCACTTAATACACACTTCTATAGTCAGGGTACATTTTAAGCATATTTATTGTCTCTTGAGAAAATCCTGAACCTGTTAACCTGCTAGTGCTCTGGTAACAGGGGGATGTGCTAAATTAAAAATAAGTGAGCATGAATAATCCCCGCTTTTAATTCCAGGAGAGTGCTTCAGAGCGACTGCAGGTCAGCACAGCGACAATCGCTCTGCACACTAAATGATTATCTATACATGGAAGTGCTCCGCTGGGAGCTGCATGACACAGTGCAGCATTACATTGACTGCTATCAGCTCACTTATTGCCTCATGATGCAAATGACAAGCAGCCGACAGGCTGAAGAGGTCAGCTCTTCAGTTTGCTCTTTGTTGAATGCAAAGTGTCCACCACTGTAATGCAGTCCATTGAGGAAAGATGGACAAAGTAGCAAAGGTAACACTGCGCTTCTGCAATGGAAGAAATACACTTTGCATCCTTAGATTACAACATATTTCCTTTAAAGGTTTTCTGCTGTTGTTGTGGTTCAAGCATTGATTTTCACTCTGTGCATGTGCCATTCCTTTTTGTAGTGCTTACAGGGTCTATAGAAATATATAGCTTTGTTAATACGACTGATGGAAGTAAGTCACATATGTACTAGTCTCTCACAAGTCCCAAGTTACTGTGGTGATAAATGAGCAAATCAAGTCCCTGCTATAAGTCCAGCAAGCCACAAGTCAAATCATACAGAAATCTGAAGCTTCAAGATAATAAATTTGCTAGAAAGACACATTTATCTGCCATCATTGCCATCATTGCAAACATAATCCTTCAATCCAAAGGTTCTTATGCCAGAAAATTTTAAGCATCAGGTACTTAATTTCCTGCATTTTGGTAAATTTTTAAGCACCAATTTGCCCTTTCCATATCAATTCATGTTTTTTTAAGAAGTCAGATCTGCTTTCTCAGGTTTAAACGCTTGTGAAAGGATGTCAGAATGCAGCCCAAAAAACGTAAGTGGTGTTGAGATGAATTAAAATTATGTATAAATGTAAACTGGCTTTAAAATTAGTCAGCAACTCTTCTCGAACTTGGAATTCACTTGATCTCGACCCTCTTTGGTATCCAACATGACTCTCTCTCTCAGTTCACGCTTGACCAAAGTCCTGTATGGACGGCCTGTATGCAGTGTGTGTGTGTGTGTGTGTACGTGTGTGTGTGTGTTTGTGTGTGTGTGTGTTGGCAACACTTTGTTGTCATCGTGGTCTCATTAAGGTGCAATCTGAGTCCACAGAGAAACTAGAGCATGCCAACACATATAGGGCTTCCACTGGCCACGGGCGATGTTGTTGCCTCTGTTTCACAGCCAGTGGAGAGAGAGGATCAGGTGTCACATAAGCTGAGCGGACATGGCAGCTCGTCCCCTCCTGGATCTGTTAGCTGTCGATTTGATAGAAACCATTTTCAACAGCCTTTGATAGAAAAGTAAATGTTACTGAATGTAAATACGTGTTTCTGTTTGTCACTGACGTGGTCTCACAACTCTGTATTAAACGGTATTACAGGCAAAATAATGAATGTTTTTGTGGTCTTAAAGGGTCAGTTCATCCAAATTACAAATAACATATTCAGTAACATTTGCCCACAGCTTTATCTAACCATGCAGATAGTTTCTGGTTTTAGTTTTGTTTGTTGTTTTTTTTTCTCTCTTTGTGGTTATTTTGTGTCTCTGTGAGTGAGGTCATTTTGTATCTTGTTCTGGTTGTTTGTGTGTCTTTGCAGTCATTATGTGTCTACCTGTGTTTTCTTTTTTGTTTTGTTTTTGCTTTTTGTTTAGGTCTCTTTGGGGTAATTTTGTATCTTATCGAGGTAGTTTTGTCTTTTTTGGTCATTTTGTGAGTTAGTTATTTTGTGCATCCATGTGGTTGTTTTGTTTGTTGTATTTTTTGTCGTTTTGTGTCTCTTTGGGATATATTTGTGTCTTTTTTGTCATTTTAATCTCTTTGTAGTCATTTTGTGATTTTTGGGGGTATTTTTGTGTTTTATTGAGGTACTTTTGTGTCTCTTTCAGACCAATTTTGTCTCTTTGGGGTCAGTTTGCATCTTTTCGTGGGTGTTTTGTGTCTTTTTGTACTCACTGAGGCAATTCGGTATCTTATTTAGGTCATTTTATGTCTCTCTTTTCTTTTTGTGTCAGTCTGTAATCATTTCATGTCTCCTTGTTTTTTGCCACTTTTGTAGTTATTTTGTGTTTCTTTGCAGTTATTTTTAATCGTTTTTTGTTGTTGTTATTTTCAGTTAGTATTAATTTGACATTGTTCAGGTAAAGGCTAGGTGGCCCCTGACACTTAGGGCCCTGACGCCTGTGCCTGGTAGGCCTGTTCAGTAATCCATCCAGCCTCCAAAGCTTTAAATGTACAGTACTTGTTTGTTGTTTGCATGTAAAAATATTTCTATCTTTCCAAACAGAAAATGCAGAGGCCACCGCCACTGATTCAGAGCCCAAAACAGAGGAGGCACCAGGTGAGAGGCGCTGTGATGCCAACAGTCACATCATCTTTAAAAATCATCTGAACCTCCCTGACATGTTCTCCCTCTTTGTTTTCAGCCCCCAGCGAGTGAAGTGAAACATGAACGACTGCATGGATGAGTTTGTTGGAAGTGTCTTACCTTGTTTGTATGTTCGTCTGAAAGCATGTGTAGGTGTGTGTTTGTGTGTGAAAGACTTCACCTTGTTGCCAAGATGCAGATCCCTGTGATAAACCCCTTTCAGTCAGGGTTCCTCAGTCATCACTGTGCCTTCTTCTCCTCATGATGGTGTGTGGCTGCAATTTCTGCTCGCAAACTGCATATAGACAGACATCTAAGGCACTTCGTGTTTGTTTTCAGAGGATGTCCTCATTTCAGGATAAATTAAATGATAAATTGTCTTTTAAATTTCTATGTATTACCTGTATGGAAAATGATGATAGCAGGTTTTCTTGATTTAACCTAAGAGTTCATTCTGTACTTTTCTACAAAATTATAATTCTAAGGAAACCAAAGCCAAAGTTTATTTGATTTTTAAAATTATATTATTTTTGGGTAGCTGGCTTTGATTTTACAACCATGTTTGTAATGAATATGAAAAGCTGAGACTGTCAACATTAATATAAGAGCACGAATGAGATAAAAGTATATGAGACCCTTTTTTTTTTTGCTTCTGATGTGTCATTTTTTCTCTCTGGGAAGACGACCTGAAATCTGTAATAAGCTATGAGCAGTCAAAAAATTAAAAGGCTACCTTAAAAAAATGATACCGAATTCATGTACTTTCTTTGATATGTTAAAGGGACAGTTCACCTCCAAACATATATATATCCAAACATATATTTTTCCTCTTACCTTTGTTGCTTTTTATCAGTCTAGACTATTTTGGTGTGAGTTGCAGAGTGTTGGAGATATTGGCCGTAGAGATGTCCTATCATGTTTGACAGAAGGCAGACATCGCTACGGCCAGTGAAACACAGCTGAATCATGATCAGCCAGTTATCAAACAGCTTCACAAGTTCATAATGAGTTGATCATTTGAATCAGCTGTGATGGAGCAGACAGAAATCCAAAACACGCAGGGCAAGTGGTCCTTGAGGAGAGGTCTTAGAAACACTGCTTTAAAGAAACATTGCTGTTGAGCTTTTTAAATGTATTTTTCTGCGCTTTTAGCACCAAAAGCCAAGTGCCATCTCGTTCCATTAAACTGGAAAGAAGGCAGACATCTCTACAGCCAATATCTCCAACATTCAGCAATTCATACCAAAACAATCCAAATAGCTCTACATGAATGAGGAAAAATAGGTATTTTCGATTTTAGAGTGAGCTGTCCCTTTAACGCAGGATGAATACATGTGTCAAACGGGACATTTTAGTGTAAAATAACCACCCTATCATCAGAGATGTTACTACATTTTTTTTATTAGCGACAGATTCACTTTTAAAATGTGTTATGTTTTCCTGAAGTAAAACAGAAGATGAGCTAAAAACAAAAATAGAAACAGCTCCAACAGGAAGCTGATGTGACCCTGAACCTGGACACTGTGACCAGGGAATGTTTGACTGGTTGTACCGATACAATCCAACTCATCCAACTTCATTATTAAGTTTTGTTCTATGCTTGTGAATTAAGTAAAGCTCTTTTATTAAGGGTTTTAATAAAGTGGTACAATACTTAAAGTAGTTCAGATGTGAAGTCAACCAGCTGCAAGAGGAGAAACAGATTTATGCTAAAACCTGAAAATATGGAGGAAAGAAACATCAAGATCCCAGTTTGGACTTTCATGTGTCATCTGGAAATACAATAAGGCTTCCACTGTGCAGCTCTGAAAGGTCACTAGACGGTTAGACTACAACTTGTTTGTGATGTGGCCGTCTAGTCAGGAGTCTGAGAGAGGACCGAGAACAGCCACTGCCTCAATTTCCACCAGCCCACCCTGAAGAGAAGGAGGAGGAGACAATGAGGACATAGGGCAGAAGGCAATGGGGACAACAAGAACACTGCAATATTGTCCAATCAGATCTGAGTCTACACAGCCATGCCAGCGGCTCTTAGCACAGCTGTGCTTTTGGCTGAATGCAGCTTGTTGTGCATCTTATTCTGTGGATAACTGATTTGTTGCTCCACTGTATTGTGGGCTGGTTCTGAAAAGACACTAACTCACTACAACACCTTTCTGTTTCCATGATAACAGTATTCATCAGCACCAATTTAAACACCACTCACGGTACGAAAACAGCTGTACGATGATGAAAACCACACGGATGAATGAGCATGCACCTCACCACCACGATTCTCCACCACCCGATGTTTGTCAGTGTTTACAGGGTTCATTCAGACAGGGTGAAGTCAAATTCAAGGACTTTTTCCAAGCACTCACTTTTATTTTCAAGGCTAAAATTGTCTTCCTCTACAAGCTTCTTTTTGCGAGACAATTGTGCAGATTTATAAAGGGAGCAAACACATGCTACCGGGGCCTAAAAATTAAAGTTTTTTAATTGATTAACTGGTTGTTTTTATTCAGTTGAGGTCTGCGAGTGGCGATGGACAAAAAAAATCAGGAAATATACAGAGCGAAGAGCAGGACGCAGCTCATACCGCACAGACAGCATTAAAATAATTAAATATTTTAAAAATAACTGCAAGCATCTGCGTTTTGGTTTAAAAACTTTTTGTAATATGTTTCATAAAGTAGTTTTTCATTCTGTTATCCTAACATTTTTTCAAGTTTTTTTCCCCCCCCTAAGGACCGGGTTAAAAGATTTTCAGATTTTCAAGGTATTCCAGTACTTAAATCTTTGAGTGTCAAATTCAAGTACTTCATGCGCCTAAAGCACATTGTACGAACTTTGTATATATGAACTCATACCACAGGGTGCTGCAGTTCTATTTTGGTGAGCGGGTTTTGTTTGTACTCACTCTGGGGAGAGCGGCGACTTGGTAGGCAGCTCTGGCGGGGAAGTTCTTGCTGAAAACTTGGAGAGAGAACATTCACATTATATTTACATTATAAGAAAAGCATATTGGAAAACCCGCAGATAAATCTAAGACTCTATATAAAAGTGGAACATTTGCTTTGAGTGTACCAGCCATAGACGATATATAGTCTATGGTGCCAGCTTTTAGCAATACATGATATTTTTTTTCCAAATACTAGGAATCATAGTAAATAATCTGCTGGAAAACTGTGACGTAGACACAAACACAAAAAAAGTTTTATAATAGAGACAAATCTCCAAAAGCATATATGAGTTCAGTCAAAACATTGTCATTATAAATGAAATAATAGAAAAATTTGCCTGACACATGTGTACTCCATCCTCTCATCAGGGTCAGGGAGAGTTCCCTGCCTCTGGTTTAGGACTGAGCAGAGTCAGGAGGGAGAGCTCGGAGTGTGTGCCCGAGTCAGCGGGGAGTTTGCAGAGAGGGTTGGGTTACATCTGTTTGCCTGGACGGCGGTGTCTATTTACAACTCACTGGGCTCTGCAGCTTCCATTACAGCTGTCTGTTGTGATCCAGGAGGAAATGCCCGGACTGAGCGGCCTGTGAGACGAGGCTGCGTTCATACAGCAGAGGACGGGCCGAGTGAGCCTGTCTACATGGCACTGCTTCACCTGTCAGCAGTTATTTTCTGAAATATGAGGCGACACATGTTTGGATCCTGGAGAGTGGCGCTGGAATAAACTGTGTGCTGGATTTCATTCCATTTTTGGGTTGAATACTATACACACATCCAAACACTTAATTTCCTGCATTTTTGTGAATTTGTATGCATCATTTTAACTTCTTAATATCTTTAATTTAATTAAAATAAAACTCCTCTGCTGCTTTCATGTTTTAATTGGAGCAGAAAAATGCACGTTATATATATATATATACATTTACACACACACACACACACACACACACACACACACACATATATATATAATTTGGCGATTATCAGAATTATCAGACTTGGTTATTTTTTCATTATATAGTGCTTTTTCTTTGACTAACATTTATGCAATGGTGAGAAGTGATTTTTAATGATATTGACCACGCACTTTAAGGGAACATTTCATACATTTAAACATTTTATATTTTAAATTCAAAGTTTGTTGTGTTCTTTATCAGTTCTTTATCAGCAGTTTGTGTGTAGATATTATGGCAATTCATGATAAACTATGTATAAAAGAAAGTGAAGAAAAGGAACAAGCCACTGATCTATTTAATGAAAGTAAGTGATGAGCCAGTCAAGCGGCAAACTGTGACTCAGGTGTTTGTGCAAGCACAACGATCATTACTCTGTGACAGGATCAAAATAATGATGTTTATATAAAGAGAATAAAGTCGAGTGTGTGTAACCAAGACATGATGGGCCCCTGATGTAACAGCAGATTTGACAGTCTTGGTTACAGGCTGCCCCTGTGTGGCTGCTTTTAAGAACACATCTCCTATTTTCTATTATAATCTGCTTTCTGGCAAAACACTTAAAGCACTTGGCATGAAAATGAATAAAGTAGTCCCTCACATGTTTTGTAGACTTCGTTGACGCTGTTGAAGTCGTTGATATCAGCGAGCAGCACGGTCGTCTTCACCACTGAAATCAAAAAGTTTGCTCCATCAAAGAGTTTGAACATTTAAATGATATAAAACACACAAACAGCAGCAGCTGAGGTCGTGCTGAGATCTCACCGTTGGTGTAGTCACAGCCGGCAGCTTTAAGGATCTCCCCCATATTGACCAGAGCCTGAGGGAAGACAGTCAATCAGTTTTTGATATCACCTTTCACATTTCAGATTTTTAGATTAAATTGATATGAGGCCTTTTAATTCATTTAATTTATTCATTAATTTTCATTTGTGGCTTTGTCTGTTTTTATCTGATTTTTTAAAAGGTTTTAGTCCTGTGGCTGGAAGTAGTTATTATCTTTACCTTTAGTGACCTCTGTCAGTTTCTAATTTCTTTGGTTACAAAAAATAATGCTTTAGTTATCAGAAGCATTAAAAACAATTTGACATTGTACTACAACAATAATCCATAATGCTAGGATTATTAACACTTGTAATCTGAATTTAAAGGCAACTTTTGTTTTGGGCATTTTGCGAAACAAGACAATTGAACATGTTGTTGATTTAATATCAATGAACCAGAGCGCTCCAAGTCTCTGCTCTCTGTGCCAACTGCTCCATAATTAAAACAGACATTGATTGCAAGAATAATTTATCTGTGGAGCTCAAAAGCATTTTGCACACAGCTATGTTTCTTTAGTATCTTCTATGTTAATTACTTATGGAAATAGTGTTACTGCTCTGGGAAAAAACGTCCTCACCTGTTTGGCCTGTGCCTGCACCCCCCCGTCTACCAGCTGACCAGAGGCCACGTCCATCCCCAGCTGACCCGAGATGTACATCGTTCTGTCCACAACCACCGACTGGCTGAGGATGAAAAACACACACACACACACACACACACACACACACACACACACACACACACACACACACACACACACACACACACACACACACACACACTCCTGAGGCCTGGCAGTGATAATTATGTTCATCCTAAATATAAGCAATGAAAACCACATTTAATTTTGATCCCAAATATTCACCATTACTTACTAAAACAAGAAAAATAAACGTATTTATTGTGGCTTCAGAAAAATGCAGTGTTGGGGAATAATATCTAATCAATTTACAAAATAAATGATAATTAAATAGGTGATAATATTCTGAATATTCATTCCAATAAAAGTTTATGTATAGAATGCAACATTCATTTCGTTACTTTGTGTGGGTTTGTTGTGCAGGAATGCCTTATTTTGGCAGAATCTATTTCCTGACATTTTTCAGCTTTATTGCCAAGTTTAAAACATTTGTCAGAAAAGTATTCAAACATAGTAAGTCACATTACTTAGATGAAGTAATTCAATCATTTACTTTTTTTCACAGGGTAACTTATAATCTTTAACGTATTGCATTGCTGGTGAATGAGTAGCCACTTTCGTAGTGATGTGCCCATTCTCCAAAATGTTTTTGTTTGTTTTTTTGTTTCATTCTTTTTTGTATACAACCATAAGAAAATTGTGAGTGCAAAATATCTCAAAGACATGTTTGAATCATCAGTCTAATGATCCCGAAACCTAAAATTCACCTCACAGCCAGTCTGTGCTATTCATTTGTTGTGTTGTTTATCAAGTCAGATTTTACCCCCAGACACCAACGGTAGGTGAAGAATCGTTTATTGACTTGATCCTGAATATATTTTTTAAATTGTCTAGTATGAGTATAACAAAATGAGGTATACAGAAATAAATGTCAGCCTACACAATACTTGCGCACAACTTTTGGTCTAACACTTTGTACAAAACCATACTTTTGCTGATACACTTTAATTAATGAACCACAAAAGAAATATGTCTGTAAGAAAACCAGAGAGAAAAAGATAGAAAAAGAAGAAGAAAAAGATGATATTTTGACCTAAAACACACCAACCTCACCAAAAATCCCAGAACTGGAGTTTCTACATTGCTATGAAGGTCACAGAGACAACATGTACAAACAAATAAATAAATATTCTTTTTAATATGTTTCTAATTCCGATTTATTTATTTTTTTTAAATGACTTTATAAATAATATATGCACAACCTCATCAGGAAGCATCACATACAAAATGATGGCCTGCAGAATCCTGTAACCCAACATAAATCAGACGCAATTTAGTCTGAAGTAACTCCACCCACTGACAGCCAATTGGTCAGAGCAGGAACACCCCTCACACTGTGCACTGACTGTTAATTTAACAGCAAGAAAACATACTTGACTGTCACATTTACATTGCATGATTTCATTATTTCTGATCATTTCAGGTTTATGTTTGTGTGATTAGAAAAAATATCGCTTTTTATGCTTTTCTGGAGAGTTAAACCCATGCAAACTTAATATACAGTATATCACAGAACACTGGCCCTTACCTGTATATTCCCTGTCTGACAGGGGCTTTTGGTGTGTAGGGGCAATATCGACGAATAGATGCCATTTAAGTCAGCTGTGTGTCTCTACTCTGCGGTGCTTCTTCTGCTCTGCTTAAACTTTAACTGTGACACTCGGTTTTCACATGGTCAGGTGAAGCAGGTGAGTTCATTGCACGCTAAGACCCGCCCCGGATCAAATACTGCACTATCCCTGTGATCCATCCATTCACTCAAACACTTCATGCACCTCTGCAGAGCACGTGCCACTATAAGTAGAGTATATTTTTGTTTTTTAAAGTGTCCTTACCTGTAGGGTCCGATGGCAGCCGGGGCCGATGCTGTGTTGATGATCTTTCTGTTGAGTGCAGACATGTTTTCCTGTTGTTTTCCAAACT
Organism: Plectropomus leopardus; assembly: GCF_026936395.1. Lineage (NCBI taxonomy): Eukaryota > Metazoa > Chordata > Actinopteri > Perciformes > Serranidae > Plectropomus > Plectropomus leopardus. Next base: position 10,114,150 of record NC_142192.1, on the reverse strand, counting down.
TTCTACCCAGCAGAGTGGCTGTGAATGACAGGGTGAGGTTGTGCAACAATTTGTAGAAAGCAGGAACAGTTGGTGACTGTCGTAAAGTCTACCGTAATGTCTGTCAATGAGAGCACGCGTAATATTTGGAGAATTTGTTCGTCCCGCACCTTCTTTATTTTGCACAAGTTCATTTACAGAAATGCAAACAGATTCATGGATCCTAATACTACTACTACTACTACTACTACTACTACTACTACTACTAATAATACTACTACTACTACTACTACTAATAATAATAATAATAATAATAAATTAAAATGAAATAAAATGAGAAGACCAAAACTAAACAAACCAAAAATAATTATAATTACTTACATACATAAATACATACATACATACCAGAGTTTGTGTTTACTACTAAAATAACTAACCTAACTTAAAGGTATAAATTTATTTATTTTTTTAACCTTATTAATTAATATAATTAAGTGCGGGACAGTTGGTTTAGTTTCTGACAATTTTTCCTTAAAAATCTTGAATATTCCAAAAATAATAAAAAGCTTTATGATACACAACATGTTATTTTCACTGACTAAAGTAGCTCTAGCATTACATCAAACACATTTATTTCAGCATTTATCTCTTTTTATTCTGTTAGAAAGTTGGCAGCGTCAATACAAAACATTCTGGTTTGTATTTTTGAAGGAGCTTCTTCTTCCCGCAGCAAAATAATATTTAGCCACCTTAATAATGTTGGCGTATGCTATATTTAGAATATTTCTTGCCTTACACTCTAACACAATCACTGCTTTACCTTTGCTGCCTGACAGCCCTTTCCAACAGGCAACTGAAGCCGTTATTTCACCCGCTTCAAAGCCACCAGACTGCTTTGACAAAAACATGAATTTTAGCTGACAGAACACAAAAGCCTCTGACCTCCTGCTGCCTAAATCAGTCAGCTTGTTTGTGTTATTGTGTGACTTTGGTGTTTTAAAAGGTTAGTTCGGATTCATCAAAATTACACAATGACACAAAAAACGAACCAATCAATGCAGCAGCGGACAAGCAAGCAAAAAAAAAAAAAAAAATTTGTCAATGGACTCCAATGACAAAATTTCTTTTATTGGCTTATTTTATGGCTTCAGCTTTCGGTTGGGAAAGGCTGTCAAACAGCAAGGTACAGTGGTAAAAACATTCTAAATATAGTGTACACTTAAACTGCTATGAATTTTTTTAAGATGAACCTTTTTTTTTTAAGTGGCTAAAAACTAAACAACTGACGCAACAGTTGCTGATCGCCATTTGATTTCATGCATGTGATTCTGGGATTTTCTACACAGAACTTACTGAAAACAAACATTGTGATTCTGCTTATGAAAGCAGCGTCAATAGTAGAAGACTTACGGTACGACAGGTGCTAACTCATGATGGTTTTTGACCTGGAGGTTCATGTGTCCTTTTATAAACCCAGAGATAAGATCAAAGCACAGTCATGGTTAACTATAAGTTTTTATTATTTCTTGCACCTCTTCAAAATAAAGTATTACAAACAAAAGATAATAAATTAGGTGGTTCAAACATATATGCTTACATTCCACTCTACACCCTTAAGTCATTATATAGCAGAAATAACAGTAAAATAAATGAGACCAAAATCAAATAGCTATATATCAAATAGTGATTTCAGATTTTACTATACATATTATGGCAGATTCTCCGCAATGTCATTGTCACATCATTTCAAATGGGGCTTTTTAATTGTACAGAGCAAATAGTTTCTGTTAAAGCTGAAAATCCAGCTTTCATATTAACAGTGCTGTCACCTGTACAGTTACTACAATAGCATTCCACTAAATAGCAAACATAATTATAAACATGCATAGTCTAGAACACGCAGAAATCAAGCCACATATATTTGACAAAGGGCAGAAATATAAACAGCCAAATCAGCTACCATATTTAAACCAGTGTCACAAAGAAATACGTTTTAAACACATTTAATAAATAAATTGTGAATGCTTGTGTGTAAGTTGCCAATGCACTGCCGACTTAATATATGAAAACAATTCATGACAAGAATGTTAATGATTTCTGTGAAAGAAAAGGTTAAAAAAAAAAACATCACACAAACATACAGACATGATTATTCAAAAGCTGAGACAAAACTGATTGAAATTTGGTGTTTCAATATGTCAGCTCATTTTGGCCACATTGTCCGTCAGATGAGAGTGTAAGAGTGTAACAGGTCTATTCATAAGATTATGGTATTCGCAAAATGTCAACTAATATGCAGTAAGTGTGGGCTGAACCGTCAACACTGCATATTGACATTCATCGGTAACAGATACCTGCAGATCTATTGTACCCGCAATTTAAGACAGTCAAAACTCATTCAAAGGGTCATTATTAGCACATGCGTAAAATCAATGAGTCCAAACTAAACTACGACCACAAAACAGCAGTTTGTTTCCCTCATGAAGTAGGAGTAGAAAGAGATTTCACTTAAACATTCACATTGGTGATATAAAGCCCAGTTGACATTGGATTTTTGAGGCTCACAATGAAATCAATATTTGAGAGCTGGCAATCTGATAACAGCCAATATTTATATTTTTTTAGGATAAACGCATGACATGAACCAGTTTGATATTCCTTACAGGCCAAGTGTGCAGGATTTAGGGGTATGTTTTGGCAGAAATGGAATACAAATTTGCTTAACTATGTATTTATTTGTGTATAATCACCTGAAACTAAGAAATTGTTTTGTTTTGTTGTTGTCTTTACCTTACAATAAGCTGTTTATCTCTACATACAGAGCAAATCCTCCTCCACACAGTCCGCCATGTTGTTCTACAATAGCACACAAACACTTGCCCTTTTTAAAAGCGTCTTCAAGACCGGAATTTCACGGCATTGTCCGACCTCGCTGTTTGTATAAAAGGTACAGTCGTGAAATGGTGGGAGAGTTGTCTCACCTTTAAGCTGGCAACAGCGCCAAAAAAACAAAGTCTGTATAAACAAGGCAGTAGCTGCAAGTAGTTAGTTATCAGATCAGAAGAATAGCAACCAAAAGTGTCTCCAAATTGCAAAAACAATGAGGTGCGGGAACTCCTAAACCTTTTGAGCAGAGGATGAGATCAGCCGCCATGTAACAAAGATGGCAAATGATTATTATTGTTCATAAAGTGCTGCACGTATTATATATTACACTACAGGCCAACGCTGTTGTTATATGTCATGCGCCTCACTTCTCTTTTGATTCCACTGTGCCAGTATGCTGTCTAAAATCAATGTTGTTTGGTTCTGTGTAAAAATGCAAAGGCGGCATGAAAAGGGTATTTTAGCGCCCCTATATTTTGACCTCTGTGTATAAAGGACCCCTTGCATTTTCTCATCGACCACTGTAGTTCTCCTACATGCTTAGCACACGCTCTGCAACCTCACCACGTTGCCACTAAATCCTACACACTCGACCTTTGTTTAAGAAACAATGTAACAGTTTTGTGTAAATTTTAGTAGATATGTTAAAACTAATTTGAGATAGCCCTTTTTTTATTTGTATGTATTCATTGTTTATTTTTTAGCTACTTTTATCATTTTGTATGAAGGTTTCTGCTCAACCTGATACAAGCTATTTGATGAAGAAGGCTTGAAAATGTGCCAGTTTACAGGATTAGCTGTGCCCGGTGACTTGGTGTTCCCTCACTGAGTGCTGAACTGTAAGCAAATTTGACTATCCTAAGACAATAAAGGAATGACAGACCCTACTCTCCCTATAATTGGCTAATGCGCATTGCCTTTGTTGGTTGGATTGGTTAGGTTTTGGCAAATGGAGTGGGATTGGTTAGGATTAGAGCGGATGTCAAGGTAAGCCAATCAGAGGCTTTTACTTCACTATCCTTGGATTCGCAAATTTGCAAAATGTTACTGTTATGCCTTTTCACAGCTTTGCATACAAAATACTTCAACATCTAGTTGAAATGTTCTAGAAAATCATATTTGAAGTAAATCATAGTGTTGAACAGTTACAGAAAACATAATCAGAAGAACCTTGAAAGAAATCTGCAGGACGTTTGTAGGGACATTAAAATAAGAGTCATACAGTATTTTGGAATGCTTTCACTTGTATGGAAATCTGTTTTGTTTTTTTTTAACTTGGGAATGAATATTGGTGCCAACTCTGGTTTTAATTTGAGTACGGTGGATCATTTTGTCAATTAAAAGCTCCTTTCAAGTCCATGAAGAGCAGCGAGGAAGTGGGACAGGTGTGTTATGAGGCACTACGATGCATGGAGTAAATGTAGACAGTGCACTGGATGATTAACAGGAGTCCAGAACATCAGACTCAAAAACTTATCATTAAGTCAATGATAATTAAGACGAATGAAATAAGTTTAGAATTTTCTGGTCCGCCATGAAAACATGCACAGTACGTTCTTCACCACCCACATGATTTCCATCATTTCTGTCCATTCTTGCTGCTTTCCACAGTCCACTTCCAACACATCTTCAAGTGCAGAAATGGATTCAACCACCTGGCGACTTGGTTGTTTTTTGTTGTTGTTGTTGTTTTTTTGTTTGTTTTTTTTTTTACATTGCTTACTTTAAAACCAGGTTTCAAATATTTTAAGGCATTCTCAACTTCACCTTGATTGTCTTTGGTCATGGACAAGCCTCCACAGCTTTGAGTTGCAGGTATTTCCAAACTACGCTCTATGTTATATTTACACTGAAAAAGTCTGAGGAAAAGACGACCACTCGTCATCGACCGCTGTGGTTATCCTGCTGCTACTGCCAGATGACTGGCTCCTTTATGTGCTAACGGGGATTCCCAGGGTTTTTTTCTGTGTGACAGGAAACTTCATTTCATTTGGAAAAGGGGTAATTCACAATGTGACTTTCAGATGTCTCATATCCAGGCCTCAGTTCTCTTTGGCTGCAGTCCTGAGCATCATTCATGGTAAACCAACTTTACAGGAACCAAAGACAAAGAGACAAGATCTAAACTGGAGGTACAGCATCTCGACATTATGTAGAAACAAGGCAGACGAGTGAAGATTCCAGGAGCCAAAATGGATGCAAAGAAAGCATCCTACTTCATTCAGAGGCCAGTTAGCAGTCAGAACAGCAGTGGGCTTCCAACAAGGACACTACGGTCATCTTAGTTCCTCTGAGTCAATAGGACGTAAGTTTTGCGGTGATGGTGGTTTTGGGAGACTAGAGGGAGGGGGGCTCAGAAATTCTGTTGTCGCCTCTTCTTGGCATCCATGGCATCCAGAATGGGCTGCCTTTTGGCGGTGTAGCGCTGCCTGAGCTCCTCAATCTCTCGCTCCATCATGGGATCCAAGGCAGTCAGGCGCATCTGCAGCTCCTCAAAGTCCAAATTCTTCAGCTGGACGACAGCACACATATGGAAACACAGACAAACAGCAACAGAGATGAGATGAGTCATGTTTAGTGTCCTGTTGAGGATAATATTGTAAGAGCAGCTTCTGTTTTGCTATTTTTAAGCTGTGAGGCGCTGCTGTATATTGCAATCCCTCAAGAATTTTACTGTTGCTTTTTGGGTTTGTTTCGGCCCGAAGTGCTGGATTTAATGGCAGCTTTTTAAAAAAAATGTAATGCATGACTTGAAATTGCCCCCACATTGAAATTGTGGGGGCAAGTGAATTTTTTTTAAAAAACTGTGATTTTGTCTCAGATTTGGATCCTGTTATTATAACCATTCAGTGTTTCCCTCAGAATTAGAATTTATTTGTGATGGTAGGGTGTACAACAGCTGTTCACCGACAATCAGCAGTTGCTGCCGTTTGACAGAGGGACCATCGCTGTGAGCTGCTCTTCTCCTGCTCCCTCTGCTAAATTAGCATGAACAAACAGCAAGAGCTACAAGGTACTGCTGTGGACAGTGGCAGCAGCAAAACATGTTTTAGCCACTTTAAAAAAATCAATATCAGTTCAAGTTTGTGCTATATTTAGAATATTTTCATTGCTCTCAGATGGGGAGCTGAAGCCTTTATGTACTCTCTCTTCAAAGTCACTTTGACAAAAACAATCATTTTACCTCAGAGAGCCTGGGTTCTGCTGATTTAGTGCCGTTCAATCAGTTATTTTGTGTTATTGTGTGATTTTGGTGGAAGAAAAAATACTTCTAAATAACCTCTTTAATTACAGCAGTGCCATCACATGCTCAAGGAAGATGTTACTCACAAAGTCAAAGTCTCCGTCCTGAGGCACCTTCCAGTTGTCGGGGAAGACGTTCTTGGACTGGATGTGGTAGCCAGGCTGCTCCTGTGGCTGGTTGTGGTTGTAGTTTTCCTGCTGCTGGGCGGCCTTGTTAGAGTCCTGCTTGTCAAAGTAGTCCATGAAGGATGGACGTATCGGCTGCTGGGGGGTGGCGTGTCCTGTGGAGGAGGAACAGGGTCGTGCTTCAACTTTTGATTAATTAGTGTCTTTAATTAGAACTCCTGTATGACAATGTCACAGACCAAAGCCACAACATTGACACTCTCCTGTTAGTTCAAGCCTTCAATTAACTTTCATCACCTGAAATGTGAGATTTGGAGGAAACTCTTGTTTTATGATAGTGGTAAGTGATGATTACACTTGAATTTTGATCACTATTCTCCACATAACTGGATCAACATTTGTGTGTGTGTGTGTGTGTGTGTGTGTGTGTGCTCTCACTCCTCATGGATCCCTGGTCCTCCTCCTCCTCTTCATCATCATCACTGTTGATGACCATAGTACCCAGGTCCGACTCCAGCATGGTGCTGCCGTGTTCAATCATGGTCTGTGCCCCATCACTCATGGTGCTCGTAGCCCGCATGGTTCCTGCGCCCTCTGAGCCCGACTTCACCATGGTGTGAGAGTCAACCTCCGTCTCCTCCTCCTGGAGGACATTCGGTCATATAGCATGAACAAAGAGCCGTCAAACCCAGTCAAGTTTACTATTAAGATCTCAGCATACGCACAGAGTTGTCGTCCTCCTCCTCCAGCTCTCTCTGCTGCTCCTGCTGCCTCTTGGCTTTCATCTCCATGGCCTCGGTTATCAGGTCTCTCAGAATCGTGACCGGCTTGGCCTGGCTGATAAACGGGTGCTGGACATTCACAAGAACAAAAAAATAAAAGTGTTTTGTGTCACAGTGTATACACAAATTGAACATCAATGTTACTTTGTTCAACTCTTGCATACACTTATAATGCACTACATCAGAGTTTCTCTGAGTGTATACACCCGGGCGTTTATGCTCTGCTTGTACAAGTTTTAATCTGTGTGTGAGTGTGTGTCCTTCTTCCAACCTGTAGGAGCTGTGTGGCAGTTGCTCTCTGCTCTGGATTCTTCACCAGACACTTCTTGACAAAGTCTGTGAAGTCATCTGACCAAAGCTCTGGCTTTCTGAATGTTGGAGGAGGGTTGGTGGGGATCATGAAGATCGCCTGGAGGAAAGCAGAAAAAAGTCAGGTGGAAAGATTCATTGAAAAGGATTGCAACACATTTTGATGGATGACACCTCAACACTTTTCCATGACTTTTCAAGGACCTATAATGAAATATCCATGAATAATGTAACTTAAATAACAAACAAAACTGTATAGTACATTTACTCCAAATGTTAACTGTATTAATATAAGCTGTCCATGAACACGGAGCAGTAGTGCTTTCACAGTGGGGAAGTGACAGCCAACAGTTTGATTTGCCTGTTGATACATTTCTTTAAAAAGATAATGCTCCATACATTTGAACTACCACGCTCTACATTCAGAGCAGTTAATTTACCATGATGGTAAATAAAACGTCACAACTTATTAGCGCTACGTCACATTTAAGATTACAGTAACAATTTCATGACAAGCAAAAAACTCCTTGTGATTTTCTGAACCTTTGAAGTATTTAATGAATTAAAGGATTTTTTCTGTTCTGAAAAAAAAATGTGGAAGTTCATGACTTCACCAGCTTTCCATGACTGTGGCAAGCCCTAAATTAAGAATCATGTCAGTTGATTCTTTAGGTACCTCAAATCAAAACTTCTAACCAACCCCTGCTTCAGAGCGAAGTGGTTGGGTTTAGGCACCTACTACATCAAACTATGTTTACACTCACTCTCATGGGATGGATGTCAGCATAGGGAGGTTTGCCCTCTGCCATCTCTATGGATGTGATGCCCAGGGACCAGATGTCCGCCACACAGTTGTAGCCGATCTCCTGGATCACCTCTGGGGCCATCCAGAACGGAGTGCCAATCACAGTGTTTCTCTTTGCCATGGTGTCCTTCAGAAAAAAAAAATGCTGGTATCATCATTATGAACTTGAAAATCAGTTTTTAAATTAGTGAAAGATCATGCACTATCAGTGGAAGTTAGATGAGAACATTCACTTTGCCATCAGTTGGACAAACCCTCAAACAACTGCTGTAATGTTACCGTTAGCTGTCCAGCGACTCCGAAGTCTGCCAGTTTGGCGTGTCCCTCAGTGTTGAGGAGGATGTTTCCCGCCTTAATGTCCCGATGGATCTTCCTCATGAAGTGAAGGTATTCAAGACCCTTCAGTGTCGACTTCAGGATAGTGGCAATCTCATCCTCTGTCAGCTGATGGTCAAAGGAACAACAGCACAAAGAGATGGAAAAGAAAATGCAGGAGTAAACAAAGATTTGATGCAGGGATGTAACATGAGTGTGACCTATTGGGTTTTTTTTTTATGTAATCAGCTGTCACACACACTGTCAACCAGGACACTTTTTCTCTTACTACATGGCTAAATGAACTCTGAGAATTAATAAAATTGTTGTGCCAGTGTTATAGCCAAAGGCGTACTCAGAAATCGATCCTTTCAGAATTTGTTGTGCACAACTGTTCAAAAAGTTTGGTAAGAACTGTGTAACAGCTAGGATAGTCATCGTGACATTGAGGCTTTTCACCCTCCTAGGTACTAAAAACAACTTCTTGTTAATGTCAATCTCTTGGACAAAATTTATCAGACTACATATTATAAACAATTTGCTCTAAATAAACTATAAAACACAAATATAACCTCTGATCAGTTGTGAACCACTGACAATTTGGTACAGTTATACAGACACACCGTAACAGTCTCCATGAGCACCCACCGTCTTGTTGCGCAGTCTGATAATGTCAGACACGGAGCCGGCCCCACAGTACTCCATGACAATCCACAAGTCTGTATTCTTGAAGTAGCTGCCATAGTACTTCACTACGTAAGGGCTAGGGAAGAAACGTAAAACAGAGTGGTTATCAAAAGAGAAGTCTTGTTTAGAACAAAAACAGCAGAAGTGAAAAAACGTGTAAATCACGACATCAGAGAGCTGTGCAGGCTGCAGCAGCTGACTACTACTGTTAAATTAAACATCTCATTTAGAGCAAAGTGAACTACTGACAGCAAATTTGAAGTTTTGAGGACCAAAATGATATTTAAGTCTAATTTATGTCAGGAATTTGGAGGTCTGGGGAGAGCTGTGTTCTCCTCTGACCTGTCACACTGCTGCATGATGGAAATCTCCTTGATGATCTCCTGCAGATCTGACTCCACAGGAACCTGCTTGATGGCCACCACCTGGCCCGACTCCTTGTGGATGGCTTTAAACACGCTGCCATAGGAACTTAACACACACATAAAAGTTAAAATATGTCCAGAGAGCATTTTATAATAATGATATTATTATTAAGAAATGAATGCATTTGACAACAAAGGAGAATGATCTTAAAAAGCACACTTGGTCTAATGGACTTAAAATAGTTTCAGTCAGTGGCACACAAGTGGAAACAGTTAGTCATGACAAAACATCTTACCCTTCCCCGAGTTTCTCTAAAACATCAAACACTTCCTCTGGTTGTTTGGTCAAACTGTCTTCACTCAGCTTTTTCAGCTTGCTGGAAAAAAATGGAACAAGTTAAGGATAACGTTGGTAAAACAAGTAGTGAAACCAAACTAAAACACTCTAGCATAGAGGCACCTAAAATCAAAGTTACAGGGGATTCTCACACCTTCGCATTCAGCTATAGACATCAGCTGAATTAGGTGTTAGAATATGTAAGTGACCTGAAAGTTTTTTTCATGTGGTCACTTTTAACAAACAGTTCAATGGTCTCATTTATACTGGTTATTAAGCAGAGATATTTTGGGTTATTTCAGGTGACATAAGTTAGTCTTTGAAAAGTGATGTGGGTGAATGGCAAGGAGATAGAGACATTAATTTCACTCACCTCAGTCAGATAAATTTGACATTTTTATACCTTACATTGAATCAGAATCGCAAAAGGAATTATTTTATTGCACTATTTTGCATTATTTTCTCTTACAATAAACCTTGGTTTGGTTTTAGGTGCATACATGAAAGAAGTAACTGTTTCAGAATAGGCTCATAATTTTTGAGCAAGATGATGTGACAAAAAAATTAAAGGGGGACACACCACCTACTATAAAAACTCTAATACATCATTCCCATGACCTTGGAAAGTTCAATCAATATTTGGGAACATGAACTACTCTCTCTAAAAGCCAGAAACCAGAGAAGTTAGTCTAAAATTTGTTATGTTATAGAGTATAAAGTCTGGATTCGCTCCATAGACAGTGAATGGGAGCGTGACACGAAGATTTCTTGTTTTCTTTTAATACCAAATTGAGTTTTATTTTAGTGTGGTGTTTAAGTTCTAAAGCAGAAAATGTGCTCATACACTCAGAGCATTTCCCCTCTCGGTGTCCCCTAAAACATTTTTCACTATTCATCATCTATGGAGCAGCTCCAGACGTTGTGACATCACAAATTTTAATTTTAGCACTCTAGCTTTTGGATTTAGGAGAGAGATGTTCATGTACAATTCTATTTTTTAGACTATCTTTGACCACTGGAATAACATGTATGTATTTTGAAAATTGGCATAGTTCCCCTTTAATATGGGGATGTGAAAAAGTTCACAGCAGAGCATTTGTAAAGTACAAAGAAAATAGTTCAGTACAGTTTTTCAAGAATCTGTCCTGAAAGTTTATTGTTAATCATGTAGGCAATCAATGGATTTATTTTTAAAAAATGTAACAAATTCAACCAAAAATTAATATTGTAGTTGAAGTGTCAAGCGAATTTGCTTGTATTAGCCCGTTTCCAGTTTCTCAAGTGTGATAATTTAATGCATTTCTGTTTTTAACACTATCGTCATTTACATAATGTTATATAATTGGGTTTTGGACAAAACGAACCCTGTGAAGTCCTCAATAATAGAAAATCAATATGATTATTAAAAAAAAGATTAACATATCATGAAAATGCAGCCCTTAGTGAATACATCATAGCTGAACAATTATAATAATAATAGTTATAATAATAATAATAATTAAATGAAATGCATGGTTAGGAAAGCTTACACATAGACCTGAGTGACTGTACTGTTGTGTATAACGCTGCATCGCAAAGCTGTTTCTCCACCTCAGGTAATGAATGATCTTCAAAGAAATGAGCTCCTGTGATGTCAAGTTGGCAAGACGACCACACGAATCACCATGGCAATTAATCAAATGGATGCAAAGGATACTCATTTGCTTTACAGCGCTGTGTGAAATTGTTACAACTTAAACACAATTATTAAACTTGTATTATGCAGTTAATGGCCAAATATTAATGTAACATTACGTCAGATCAAAATGTTACAAAAGGTACTTATGAAATAACACAGTTACTCAACAGTGAAACTGATTGGAAAGAAACTAGCAGTTTTAACACCAGACCAGTAATTTTGAAGTAGAATGACCTCTAAAATCACTAACTCGTCTTTAGTGAGTGGAAAGTTTGACAGAAAACTGGCGAAGCTAACTAAGTTAGCAGCTAGCTAGCTGACCGAGAGCTACCGCCTACGTTAGCCTTTGAGCTAGCTAGTTAATAGCTTACAAGCACGTTTTAAACCAGTCGAAAGTACACCAACCTTTTGGGCGCAGACGGCTCCATCGTGTTTAACGTCAAATAATAAAAAGGCAACGGACTAACAGCAAGTTATGGCAATTTTGAGGCCGATAGTCAAGATGTGAACATTGTCGACAGAGTCGTTGTTGTCAAAAACTAGTGGAGGGCCAGCTGAGTGTCCGTCAGATGGTGGACAGTTTGGGGATACAGCGCCCCTGTTGGACCGGCGTGCAAAACGAAAACATAACCTCTAGATTTAGGGACTGTGCGTTAGGTGTGAGAGGGGAGGGGGTGCTGCAAAAACGGGAAGGTATGTGGAATGTTTTTTTTTATTATTATTTTGGATGAGGGAAGGGGTATACAACCTTAAAAGGCTGTATTTTGTTAATTTTACTGCTACAATCTTTTTAGCTTTGCACCTCTCTTTTGCGATCATTGTTTTTATTATGATATTTTAGATACAATTGATTGTGTTGGTGAGGTTACATGTTCATAGGTCAGAATGCAATAAATAGCCTAGACAAAGCATAGAAAAACAGCAGCAAAATTAAAGAAGAAAAATAACAATACAACTAAAAGAAAATCATTGCATTGGTCAGCCTATAAACAGGTCAGTAGTTCAAAGAAAAAATAATGAATATAATAAATAAAAATCTGCAAACAGCACCAACAACCCTACCCTCTTTACACCACCCACCACACCCCACCCCACCCTCCCAAGGACCCTATGGATATGAGGGATGATTAAATTAAGGATTTTATTGTACTTGATTGCTTTGCACCTCTTGTCTGCACGTTTGGTATTTTTAATTCTTTCATTTAAAATTGTAAATTATTTAGAGACATCTCATATCTTATCTCTTTACTCTTTTTTAAAATCTGTATCCTTTATTACGTTTATATCTTATCGCTTTGTAAAGCACTTTAAATTGTCCTGTTGTATGGAACGTGCTATACAAATAAAACATGCCTTCAAATTTGCTGGGACCAATCGTTATTTATGAGAGGGGTGGTGCATAAAGGAAGAGGCATGTCAAAAAACTTTGCATGGGATGGGAGTTGTGCTTTTTTTGTTTGTTTTGGCTCAAGGGAGGGGCATACAACTTTAAATGGCTGTATTATTATTATTATTATTATTATTATTATTATTATTAATTTGCCCGATTTTTAAAGAAAACATGCCCTCCAAACCTGGTGGGAATATTAATGACATGAATTATTATTTATTATATTATTTTATTTAATTTATAAATTGATTTGAAATGCCTAATTAAGACAAAACAGACGAACAAAAGAAGTCACCCCCAGCCACCCCCCTCCTTTGATAAATAAAGAACAGCCCCTTATATGCTTAGAAACAATGAACAATGTCGAACAAATACATCACAAACATGATTTAATCTATTTTATTCTCAGATTATCTACATTAGTCTGTATGGGCGCAAAAGCACCATATGACATATCTTCTGACCAATCACGAACCGCTTTGCTTTGAGGTGCACGACGGTGGTTGTACGCATGCGCACAGGCAGCAGTGTGTGTGTGATGTGAAACAGCGATCATTAAGCGAATTAAAGCGGTGAGATGTCTCTTATTTTATCGTTCGTCCTCTTGTGTATTTTATTTTTACTAAGATTATAAATTATTTACGATTTCTGAAAGCCCTTTGCGGTTCACTATACCCACCAGTTGAGATTGTTTGGGCTAACTGTCGGTACCACCATGCTGTTAATGTGTTAGCATGCTATAACGACACTTTGTGATTGCTTCTGCTGTCTTCTTTTTTAGAAACAAAAATGGATCCTCAGAAAGATCTGCAACCACCCAAACAGCAGCCTATGATCTACATATGTGGAGGTAAAATCCAACTTTTGCTTGTGTTGAGGGAACCGTTAGCTACTACAGTTGTACTACTGCTAACGATGCTAATTTACCAGCCCTTATTTTGTGCTGTAATGCAACTCCTACGACTGTCACAACTGCTACTGCTTTTACATTTTTTACCACTGATAGTACTCCCATAACTATTTCTGTTACCGTATACTATATAATTACACACAGTTCTTTTAGAGCTGAGTCAACAGTAGCAACGTTACTGTTAGTACTGCTGCTGCATTTTGAAATAATTATTATGTAACTTTAAGTGCCTCAGTTTAGGAATGAATACCATTAAGTCCCAATAGTATGGTTTTATTCAAATAATGAATTTAGTTATTTTTATCATTATTAGTGTTAAGTCATACAGCTGTGCCCAGACTAAACTGAATTACAGGATACCACAAAATAGATCCTAAGAGTCAAAAGATAAACTACTTCTTTTCAATAAAATCTTAATTTTGAACAACAAACAGTGCATTTAGCTTACAGATTCAACAGGTTTGTGAATGAAAAGTAAAATATTAACTGCTTCAAAATGCTATACTCTAATACTGATAAGCTAACATTTGGCAAATTATTATCCAGCTCATAAAGTTAATTGTTTTTGTAATATTGTTTCTGTCTGTATTTGCAGAGTGTCACACTGAAAATGAAATTAAGGCCCGTGATCCAATCCGATGCAGAGAGTGCGGTTACAGGATCATGTACAAGAAGAGAACAAAGAGATGTATCCTTTAAATGTAATATTATGTGATGGCAAAATGTTTTTATAAATAATATGTATGAACTGAGTGTTATAACACCTCTACACTTCCTTGACTCTTTGATTTCAGTGGTTGTCTTTGATGCCCGATGAAGATGAGGAGAGCAGCCGTTTTGATTATTTTAGTTGTGTACTATTTTTGTAGTGTATGACCGTGTAAATAAACCGATTGACAGCTCCATAAGTTTTGACCTGACTACAGATTTCTGAATTATGGTTGACGCTCACTATTTTCATTTCAACACAGATAGCACTGTTTTATATGCAAGTAATGGATGAAAGGTTTTGGTTAATTAAAAAACAAAATTTTCACTTACCATCACAATGTTTGTGTTTTTCTTCATTTGACTCCATAATTCATCACTATCAGGTCACCCACATATTGCCATAATCTTCAACTGTAAAGAAATTAACATCTTTAAATGACAAACATTTAGATGGATACAAGAACATGTACAATAATTTGAGCAATGTTTTAAAAACAAGCACATTTCTATTTACCTATTCCTCTGTTCTTTTATATTAATATTTATTTTTTGTTTTACATTGTTTTTAGGTAGTACAATAACAACAATTAAGAACAATTAACAATTAATTGCTGTACAATGTTCCAACCTCTCTGGCTTGATATCCTTTAAAATAAACCAGTTTCTACTTTGATCCCCACTGGTTGCATATCTTTGACAGTTGTCACCAGTGACTGATTCTCTTTTTCATTATCAACTGAAAGGCTGAAATGCCTAAAGCTATCCAGCAACTTGCAAGAACAAATGCAAAGATGAAGAAACCTTTGAAAAAAAACAAACAATTTTGTGAAGCTAAATAATTTAGAAGTTAATATTAAGAAGTTATCCAGAGCTATGTAACGTAGTACTAGTTATAGGGAAAAAAGAGACCACGTATAACTTTTGATACATTCTCATCCACTGCCAGTGTTACCTAATCTTTCAATAAGTTTGAAGACAACTGAACATACAAATTCAGGCGAGTAGCTACACATCTGTCACATATATATATATATAAACACATGAGAATATATTAATGAAACAATGAAGTGTTACTAGGTGGTTTTCAGCTTCCCTATACTCTTAGTAATGCTGCGGCCCTTAAAATCAAACTTTTTGGGGGAGTCCCAACCCCTAGGTATTTATTTATTTTTTTTACAAATTTATATACATTTTTAAAATAAATAATAATTATTTTCCACATATTATTGACTGATTTTTTTTACCCTGACTTGTCTCAGGGAGTCATGACAGTGAGCCAGCATCCAAAATAGACCTTGAAACCAAAGCAGCTAATTGATAACATTATTTAGACCTGTGCTTCTACAAGTCAAAATGTCTCATTGAAAAACACTAATTAGAAAAAAAAAAATCAATTTATAATGAAATGAAAAATACATACAAAGCAAAGTTTTAGTGTTGTGACAGTGTGAAGAGCAAATATTTGAGTAATTTCACTTGATCAGTTGCAACAACAGACCATGAAAAAATGTACAGTTAATGAAAACTGTAATGGGCTGTTTACCTGTTTATTGCTGTAGTTGCTCTTAATCTGAATTAAAGTGCATGTATTTGTCCATTTAGTCATTTAATTTTAATATTTATGTTTATTTGTCTGTCTGTCCGTCCACCCACCAGAGCCTTTCACTCTGAGGTCTAACGTGAGGCTCTCCCATCAGGCCTGTACTACTGCAGCACTCATGGATGTATCACAGGCAGCACTGCATCACTGTGGCACTTCCCCCCTCTGTGATGTCACACCTAACGTGTCATCCAGGGGGCGTGTCCAACAGAAATCCCCTGCCAGGCTCAGATGTAGCTGCAGCTCTGTCAGAGCGAGAGGCAGGGAGGAAAGAAGAGTTTGAACACACTGCAGAGGGAGAGCAGCGATGGGGAACGCGCAGGAGAAACCCCCCGGCTATGGAGGAGGGGGAGGTAGATGGGATCAGGCCACAGCGGGGAGCGGGACGAGAAGCCGGGGTGGAGGATGTGAGGAAAAGCCCCCTTCTCACAGTGCTTCAGGGAAGGGGGTGGCCAATGGCACTCAGAGAGAAAACAGCCCTGGTGGACAAGAGGAGCAGAACAGCCCTGCAGTGGACACAAGTTATCTGGACGCCCCTGCTGGAGCTCTGCCTCCTCACCTGGCCCGGCTCAAGAATGCAGGGAACCACCTCTTCAAACATGGGCAGTTTGCGGACGCCTTGGAGAAGTACACACAGGCCATTGATGGATGTGCTGAAGCAGGTGGGAAAGATATGAACAGTTTGTGTAATTTCTTCAGCTTATCTGTGGAGAAACACCTTTGTTTATCAGACAAATTTAGGTTACAAAACATATTTTACTGTAAGACATCTCTCCGGTTTGTAGAAACAATTCTGCTTGTTTTTGTGTTTTGTGCACACACAATATACAATACAATTAAAAACACCTTCAATAACCTGAATTGGCATTGTCAATTGCATGCCACATTAAGAAACGAGGCTTATTTTCTCGATTAATCTATTACGTTTGGTCTAGAAATTGTCAGAAGACAGTAAAAATGACCCGGTCAACTACCCTAAATCACAAGTGGAGATATATAAATTGCTTATTATGTCTGATCAACAGTCCAACTGCCAAAAATATTCACTTTAAAATTGCGTTAATTGTACAGTATGCCATTTGTAAAGATGGAGTCTTTGAATGTCGGTATTTTTTGTTTAAAAATGATTTGGAGAAAAAAAAGGCTCATCATTTTAACTAAAGAGCTGTACAGTCAAAACATTAATGATAATATGACTGCATACCTTAAACTTGAGATATGCCAGTCTTAAAAATCATGGTTAAAGTGACATGTCTCTGCTACTTTTGGATTAAGAAAAATCTTGGTCTGATGGCCACAAGCAGAGGTGTGAACTCAAGTCACATGACTTATCTCCAGTCAGACTCAAATCACAAATCACAGATCTAATGACTTTAGACTCGACTTAGCAAATCCAAAAAATACTTGGATGCTTGGATTTTAACAACATGACTTGTGACTTCACTTGGACTTGAGCCTTTTGACTTGACAAGGCCACAGATTAAAATGTATGTTATAAAAAAGTGTGTGATAAATTAATTTATGTTCCCCCATTTCCTGAATCAAAAAACGTTAATGATATTCAATCCCAGCAGTTTGAACGACAACATTGAAGAACTAATGGTATGTTACTGAGTGCCAGTTAGAAAAAATTATCCAAAAAATATTTCAATCATATATAAAACTATGTGTCTGTAAACAAAAGAAAGAAAGAAAGATGCAACAACTTTGTTAAGTTGCACCAGGAACAGAAAGTGGAAGCAAATATTTACACAGTTGACGAGCTAACGTTAGCTTAACAGCTAAGTAAACTTGTTATAGCAAGTTTGTTAAATAGCTAAATAAAGTAAAGTAAACTTGTTATGACAAATAAATGCGAATTTATGAGGCAATAGTGATTCTTGTAACTGTAACATATTGCATTACATTTATTGAAAGCACATTATGACTCATTTAGGACTCAAAACACAAAGTTTAGGACTTAGGACTTCACTTGAACCTTGTAAACTGATTCGGCACTTGAGTCAAGATTGACTGTCCTGGCTTGGGACTTTGGACTTGAGTGCAAAGACTTGAGTCTGACTTGTGACTTGCCAATGACTTTGTCTAACCGCTGCTGTCAAGTCATTAATGTGGAAACAACATGGTGACACAGAGACAGACGGCCTCCTCTGAGTACTCGCCCTTTTAATGCTATCAGATATAAGTCGACTCAGAGTCTTTAAGCTCCACAATCCACAGTATCCGGTTTCAGTTTTAAATGCATTATGCCTGCCATGCTGCAAAATTTCCTCTATTTACCAAATCTGCATGCAAGTGTTCACCATGCTGCATTATCAGTCTAGTAAAGGATAAGTATTGGTCACATTTCAAATCTGCCACCAGTCTGTGTTCTTAAACTTTCAAAAACTGCTACTGAGACATGAGGCGTCGTAGCTGATTTGTGAGTGCAGTGTTGGCACGAGACAACAGCGCTGACCGTAGATAGAAGTCATATGCTGGGGAATGGGGGCTTTTAGGGGAGATTGAATGTCATGCTGCACCTTAAGGAGCACTCAGCCAACTTTTACTCTCATAGCAAGTGAGAGGGATCGCTTTTTATACAGCACTTGAAACAAGCTGACAAGACTTGATTTCATTGTAGACTCTATAAGAAAAGCACTGAAAACAATATGTGATTTCCTTTTTTAATATAATAAAAAAAAAAGAAAGAAATGTATTAGTATCAGCACTGTTGACATCAATTTTGGGGCACTGAAGCAGCACATAATGACTGATGCTCTGCTGGAGGTTGTGAAACTGCAGTAGAGGCTCAGAAAGAGAAAGGACCGAGTAGAAAATGACTACCATTTATCTGTCTAGCATGCACCCTCTCAGCATCTCTGGACAGTCTTCATATTGGGCATTGTCTGTCGTTCTATTCTCTCGTTGGCCACAAAATATAGCAAAAGTTAAAAAAAGAGCTATTCTGTATTGAAAGTCTGTCCTTACACGTGTGTGTTACACTGACATGAAAGGTGACTGGACTGTTAATTCAGCATGGGGTCTCTCAGATAAGTGTATTTGTTCCCCTGCAGGTGTTGATAGTCCAGAAGACCTGTGTATCCTCTACTCCAACAGAGCAGCCTGTTTCCTGAAGGATGGAAACAGCTCAGACTGCATACAGGACTGTACCAAGTATGTGACGGACTCTGTGCATGTGTTTCTGTTAGATTTGAAAATCCACTTTATCGATTTAGCATTGCACTGCTACGACTTTTTCAGGCTCATTATGGATGGTTAAAAAAAATATCGTCTTTTTTTTAAATTCTACGAACATTTCTTCCTTGTCAAACTCTAGTGCCTACATTACCCACAATTCAGCTCAACCAGTGACAGCTGGGACAGAGGATTTGGGTGTGTTATGCCAGTATCAGCTAATGTTGCCCTGAGCTGCTAGTCTGAAGCAGAAACGAGGAGCAGGTTACAGAGGTCTGGTAACCTTACTCCTTTAAAACTCCACCCTAGGGCTGCTGGCACGTTATCAGATTTTCACAACAAGATTGTTGTGGGCAACAGAATCCATAATAACAATTTTATTGCAGTATCTTTAGAAAATTGACAATAATAATAATGCTATCAGTCAAATGTATAACTTTACAATGTGTTTTGTCTCTTAGTGATTGAATACACTAAAAAATAATAGCATGGACATGGAGAGGGAGACAAATTGAGACACAAAACAAACATAATATGAAAATGAAAAATATATGCGTATTGTTAACAAGATATCAATATCTTATTTTTCATCGCCACAATCATCAGTAGTGGTGTACCGCAACACCCAAACTCCACACCCTCAGATTTTTAATTTTTTTTAAACTCGTACTCTTTGACCCAGATCCATTGACTTAAGTGAAATCACTTGAGGCACATTTTGTGCAGCTCCCTCTGCAGCCACAAAAGGCTTATATGCAGTCATACTTCCAAGCACTAGTAAAATAGATTTTGATTTGTAAAATCAGATGCTCCCTCTTTCTTTTTCCCAAAGTAAAAATTTCAGGTTTTGGAGTTAAGTTTAGTCACAGTTTTATTCCTTCAACAGTAGAGCTTGTACAAGATAATTCATTTTGGAAAAACTACATAAAAAGTAGTTTACCAAACCACTAGCTACTTAATGAAAGACGATTAAACCACAGTAGAACATCTTTAAAAAATGTAGCTTGTCAACATTAAACTAGTCTCAAAAAAAATTCAGCTACAGCCAAACTACACCACAGACATTGAAAACAGTCTGTTTCAAGAACATGATACTGAAGTTAATCTAGTAATTGAACTACACTGGCGGCAGGTATCACTACAAGGCAATCTCATGTTATCTCTGCATGTCTATTGAAATAATTTCAAAATGTATTTGAAACTTATTTTTTAAAAGGTTCAGTCTACATCTTGTTTTTTTCTGTGTTAGGTATCAGGCATTATCATTTCTCATATATTTGCTTCACAGTTGCTTTTTTGGCTTTAATTTTTACCTTTAATCGCCCCTTATAAACTATAAACACACTCCATGCGGCTGCAGGAATCTCTTTGTCTAAATACTCCCTCACATGTTTATGAATGGAGAGCCACAGATCAGCCCAGTTCCACCTGTGACAGTGTGCAGGTGTAGACAGTTTGATCCTCTGTCTGTGCGTCTCTCTGATCCTCTTAGGGCTTTGGAGCTGCAGCCCTTCTCCTTGAAGCCTCTGTTGCGCAGAGCTATGGCCTATGAGTCACTGGAGCGCTACAGAAAGGCCTACGTGGATTATAAGACCGTCCTGCAGATTGACACCGGGGTGCAGGCGGCTCACGACAGCGTCCACAGGTCAGCTGAAGACAGCCACACATTATCAACTTTCATCTGTGTCTGCTTGTTCTATCCTAACACTGAAGATACATCATTTAGCATTACATTACATTCTACAATATGCATTTAATAAGGGCTGAAGAGCTTATTAATCGCGTGCCATCGAGGCCTTAGAGTTTGCACATTTTAATTTTACCAAACACTGAAGATGAAGCTGATTTCACCAGCACAGTTGTGTTAGAAAACTATGAAACTGTCCCACGTAAAGACAACAAATTCAGTACCACAGAGCGTTCCCACTCAGTGTTGAATGGAGACAAGGAAAGTGTCCCAGTTCAGTACTACATACAGCATTTAATCTGTACAGTATTCTGTTTTTGCAGTTAGTATAAAAGAAATGAACATGTCCATTTTTAGTCTTCTGATCAAACAACAAATATGTTCTACATAAAGCTTATTAATTGTTTTTCTGTAAGTTCTTGGAGTTATGTCACCACAATCTACAATTAGTTTTACTTTATTTCTCACTCTCTATTTTGAATAGAATCCAAACTTAAAACATGCTTAGAATCCGTGTGTTGTATGGATTTGAGACACAACTATTTTGATTTTTTTTATTTAAGGTCCAGTGTGTAGAAATTAGGGGGTTTTATCGGCAGAATTGGAATCTAATATTCATAACTATGTTTTCATTAGTTTGTAATCACCTGAAATTAAAACTTGTTGTGTTTTCTGTAGAATGACCCGATTATGTCTACATTAAATAATTTCATTCCCACTGAAGTTAACAGAGCACTGAACTGAGAGTTAGCCGCTCGACTGGTGAAAGTCTCCAGTGCGCCTGCTCTATGGGCCCTATGATGGAAGAGCAGGGCGGAAGATTAGGGTAATTTCACATGTGGACAACAAACCTTATTGGTTTTGTATGTCACTGAGCAAATTTAATTAGAATGAATGGGTCCCTACCTCTGACACTGTATCCAGTTCTCTTTATACATCCATGAGCAGGTTTCTTCCAGAGAGTCCGCCATGTTGTTCATGCAGTAGCCCAGAATGGCCAGTCCAGCTGGCTGTAGACGAGGCTGTTTGCATTTTCACGTCAGCCACCGTAGTACTCCTGCATGCACAAATTACAAGAGAAGTTTCAAATATCTGCTACTTATCTCTAGATGCCACTTAATCCTACACAGTAAAGCTTTAAAGGGCCTACTCATGTATTTACTACTCACACTGGTATTTTCACTTAATTTGGCTGATCAGAAAGAAAAATTATTGGTGTACTTAATGAAATAAATGATGGCTGAATTGCATTAAGCTTCTTCAGGTTTAGCGTCCTGGTATGCTGGTTCGCTATCACACAAGGCAGGTTTCCATTACAGATTAGCACAAAACAAGCCATATTTTCAAAAATGTCGATAAAACACAATTGCAAGATGGCTGCATTTCCAAGAAACATGGCGATAGATGTTCAAAACATTAGCAGGTTTATTTCTATTGCAGCTGTCATTATTTCTAATCGAAGGCATGCGTGGGAATGTTATGCGAGCGATAATGGAAATATGAGCCCCTATATGTGGGAGTGGACACGTGTGAGGGATGTCAGGGAGGTGATAGTCCAAGATTTCACAGAGGACTTGTGGATTAAAAACTTCCTGATAATTCACTCAACTTCTGAAGAGTTATGTGATGCAATAACACCTCTTGTAGCGTTTGCTCCATCATGAGGGAGCCAGTTCCCACAAAGCACATGGTCATAGCATCATATGACCTATAAAAGAGAAAAAAAAGTTTCTCCATTGCTGTCTTGCAAAATGTGGCCTTTTGGAATCACCTGAAATACCACCTCATGCAAGCGTAAAAACTTAATTACGATAAATGGGAGTTTTTTCGAAATTTCCTTGTTTCTATTAGGCTTTTTTTATATTCGCAATTTCAATTTACGCAGTTTGAGGGTTAATGGGAACCCGCCTATTTTCACACTGTCAGGACTTAGTGGGACACTTGAATAAAACAGAGCTGTCATTAATGTTCTTTTCACATCACAGAGGAGCACATGAACCCAAAGCATTAATCTATTTAATTACACTGTCCGTGCTCTCACTGCACGTCCCACTCTCCGTGTCCTCTGCCAGGATCACCAAGATGCTTATCGAGCAGGACGGACCTGAGTGGAGGGAGAAGCTTCCAGAGATTCCCTCCGTCCCTCTGTCCGTCCAGCAGCAACACAGAGACAAACCGGTCAGCGCCGAAGTGGCTCAAGCCCGAGCCGCCAGGGCTGTGCAGGAGGAAGGTCAGTGACATCACTTCCTTTTAGCTTAGTGAGGAGTTTTTTAAAAATAAAAATGTGCTAACGGTTCATGCACCCTTAGTCTTTCCCCTAAAACCATCCTCAAGCACAGGCACTCACACTCTGCAGGATTATTGCTATCACTGTGATTTACTTGATTTCAAGGTTTACCGAAACACAACTGTTTCTTGTCTTATTGCCTGGTGCATTATGGGTGGTAAAGCCTGAAATGAATCCGTTGAATTATAGAATCATAAGGCAGAAGCAGCAGCAGAAGTCGGTCAGTGAGAATCAGTGTGTCAAGCTGATGAGCAGCAATGAAGGCACTCCAGCTGGGAGATAGTGTGTGTGTGTGTGTGTGTGTGTGTGTGTGTGTGTGTGTGTGTGTGTGTGTGTGTGT
This sequence comes from Plectropomus leopardus, assembly GCF_026936395.1. Taxonomy (NCBI): domain Eukaryota; kingdom Metazoa; phylum Chordata; class Actinopteri; order Perciformes; family Serranidae; genus Plectropomus; species Plectropomus leopardus. The sequence goes on along the minus strand of NC_142192.1, from coordinate 10,090,536 downwards.
GTGTGTGTGTGTGTGTGTGTGTGTGTGTGTGTCATCAATAATGCAGAAGGGAAGGCGATCCACACAGAGTAGTGCTGCTGTAATGGAACAATCCAGGTCAGGTTTCTTGTAGACTTTTGCTGCTCATCACACAGAGAAGTCTCCACATGTATCATATATTCAAATATATTTAAATACATGAAATGTAGTATATTGCTATAAAAACACATACAAACATGCACTATAATATAAATGTGTAGCATTATTAGTATGCACTACATGACATATACACAGGATTTAACTGTAACATAGATAAAGACACAACCTACACAGAGACAAACATTCATAAACACTTAATGAATATAGCTCAAAGTCAGAACAGAGCACATCTTTGAATAGCACACTGCTGTTGCTGGGAAACAGATGGGAAGTGGTTCATGTGGTTGTCAGTGTTTAACATCTCATATTTACTGGCAAAATCTGCTTTGTCACAACAGCATTTTGTACTTTTAAATGATAAAATACCAGAAGTTACAAATATCTGTATTTCTGACCCACTGACCTAAAGTCAGTACCTTGATAACTAGATTTAAATGCCTTTTTGTTGGCAATTGGGGTTAAGTTTAATTTATTTGCAGATGTACATTATTAGAAAAAAAATAAATTAAAAGAAAAACTTTGAACACTGTGCAGTAGAGGTTAGGGGCCATACATGGATTAACCATTTAAAACCTTGGTTTGATATCTTACAAAAATACGGTGAGAAGACAATGAGCGACTAAACAAGACATTGCCCAAAAATTATCAAGCAGTTATTTAAAAAAAAAAACCAAATACAAGCAAATTCTCTGAAATAAGGGGAAAAAAGTAAAGTAAGAAAACAAAAACCATCAAGAAAATGAAAAAAATTACACTTATACATTTTTTTACTGTAACGTATTTTGAATACATAATTAATTATTTTAAATATTGTTTTATATGGATATTTTCCCCCTTTATTCAAATGTTTCCCTTTTTTAAAAACTAATTTTCTGGTCATTGTCTTGTCACCCTTGACAAATTTCTTGCAATTTGTGGGACATTTCTTTCCCAATTACTCATTGCCCTTTTCTCCATGTTTTCAAAAGAAATCAAACCAGTTAGCTCAGGTTTTAAAGGGTTAAATTGCTTTAAAAGGTGTGTGAAAGCAGCATCAGGAAACTGATGTAGATCCACATTTCAAAAGGTTAATATCAGTAGCCACTGTGTTAAAAAAGAAAAACAAAGCAACAAAGACTGCATAATTCATCAAAGTTTCAAGACTAATCATTAATGCAAAAGTGACACAAACTGTAACAGCTGAAAGTGTGAAATGTACCTTTATAGTATAACTGTGTTGCCTAGATACAAGAGATGCATCAGACAGTGCCTTGAGCTCCTGTTTCGTTTTACCTCTCAACCCAAGTGTAATTTTTGGTGTCATGGGGCCTCTTTTTTGTTCGTGTATGATAAGTCAGTAGCTGTATAACCGGAGATAAGGTTGATGTGTGTTTTAGTGTTAAACGACGAGCATCATTTAATAATTCAGTGTTGCTTAATTTTTGACTATTGTCATCTTCCACGTTCCCCAAGCAACCTAAACTAAGAAAATGGACCCAAACATACAATTTATGAAAGAAGTTTGTTTACGATTTGAGACTAATTACAATGAATCCATGAAGTGTTAAAAAATTGAGCTTGTCCTTTTTAGATGTTTTTTGAATAACGATAATTTGTTGATTGCGTTAATTGGTAGTAGGTTGTATTTCAATGATGATTTGAATGGTGTCACATTCTCTGTCCGTCCCTCCAGTCACACTCCCACGTCCCCTCACCTGCTCGCTCTTATTCTCCCCCTGTCCACCTGTCCACCTGTCCACCTGTGCCCTCTGACGGTTCCATCTGCTCCAGTCACCTGACTCCCTCCTTCACACGTTCACGTGTTTCCACTTTCTCTCGTCTGCTCTGCAGTAACCTCTTTCCCTTTACTCCTGGTCACCTGACCTTCCGCTTGTGTCACTGTGAGAATTTCAAATGAGCAGCCTCCGTTCGTGTAGACCAGCAGTTGAGTTCACTTTCACTTTGCTCTGTTTAGAACACAATGCTTTTCTTTATAAACCAGATACATCAAAATCTTGTTTTCTTTGTGGTTTGTTTTAAATAAAAAAAACAACAATAAAATCCATTCACAGAACTGACTGGATACATTAATAACACACAATTAAAGCTTGATCTCAAACTCAAAATGCCTCGTGATTGGCTGTTAAAAAAGTGGGATACAGCAATTTGCATGCTGTATCCCACTCTCCTGTGTGAAGATTATCTTTAAGTGGCAACAGATGATTTAGCACTACTGCTGATTCAACATGGATACCTGCACATTATTATGTATCAGATGCATTGTAACCTTATGTTTCAGCAATGATGTGCTTGCAAGTGGTTATGTCAGGCGCAAAAAGCACTTGGTTATATGGTTAGGAAAATATGCTTTGGCCTAAAATACATGTTTTTTGGGGCCACAATACTTGCAGGAAAAGCAGCTATGTCATGGGGAAAAGAAAAACCATCCTATCCGACAAAACACCAACATTTTGAGCCAGAAAAGCTGATTTAAACACAGCATATTATAATATCATGCAATATTTCTGTTTCAAATGAGACTGAACAAGAACAGTGGTACTCTGCTCATCAATGTCAGCTACAGAGCAGTGTTTGGAATAAGTCTGACTGAAGACAGGTGCAAAGCAGCATGTAACAGTATTGTCAAACTCCTCAGCCAGAGGAAAAATAACCTTTGGTATACAGACATGGCCAAGTGTGAATTTCAAGCCTTGTCTTGTCTCACTTGATAGATAATTTAGAATTGGGTTGTTTCACTTCTGATGATCTGTGTGTGTATCCGTGAGTCTATGGATATGTTAGAGTTTGTGTTTGTTCCTCTCAGCACAGCAGAGAGCTCAGTAAGCAGGAGTTGACTCAGACTGCTGCTGAAAGGCTGATGGATTTATTGATCACTCTTGAAAAAGACTGTGAGCTGAATTGATGGGAAAAGCATCTTGAAAGACAAACAGTGTTCAACGCAGTCTGCCTTGACATGAGCAACATCTCCTTAACAAGCAGCAAAACTGAGGGAGAAGTACGAATCGAGTTTTAAGGTGTTTTTTTTTCATGTGTTTCAATACTGAACTGTTGCAAATTTCTGTCAACAGCCAGAAGAAAAGACGCCCGCTTCACTTTACTGAAACGAGAAGGCAACGATCTGGTCAAGACAGGCCACTTCCAAGAGGCTCTGCAGAAGTACAGTGAATGTCTCACGTTAAAACCCGATGAATGTGCTGTCTACACAAACAGGTACGCATGACACGACCCCTACGTGCAACTTTAATCCATAACTGCACACTTACAGCAGGATAGTCCCTGAATTAAACACTGTACTAGCATTGTATCAAATGATTTTCAAACGATTTCACTGTCACAGACACATTTCTAATGTGGAATAAAATCATGAAAGTTTTACCTCAGCTGATTCGTCTGGTGTGAGGTGGTCAAAAAACTCCGTCTAATCTGTCTTTTTCTCACCTTGACGTTCCTACAAAATAAAATGTTAAAATTTTATTGCAAATTTTTAGTCTTGGCTCATGAATGTAGTGAAGGTAAATGGCACCAACATTGTTGATAACCAATAGCTTCACTTTCTCCAGCACCAAACAGGAAGCAGTTAACCGGGTAAACAGTGAACATGGAGGGGATGCTGTGGAGGCTAACAATGTGGACAAGTGTTGTTCTTTTGTACTGTGGAAAAGGAGGAGAAACTGTTGTGGAGTGAACAAGATATTTACATTTGATTCAGTGTGCATCTGATCCACAACCAAAACTTATTTTAGTGAGAAATCCAATTTTTTTAACGGTTCGCCTCTCATTCTTTTGGTTTCCTCTCAATAAAATAGTGCAACAAACAAATAGCCAACAAAATGGAATATATAGTTATATTTAATATGAAGTTTGTACAAACATACAGTTTTTCTTAATGGATTATATTGATACAGAATTGACAAGCATACTGTTGACACATGGTGCCTTTTTATCTTGTGTTTCTATAATTATGTATTTGTGTTTAGATCTACAGAATTATTTATATGTTGTATTTATTAAAGGGAGTTTGGTGTAATATTTTTGTAGGAGCAGGATGGGAATTATTCTCAAAAGGAATCTAGTTGTAGTTTTGCAAATAGTGACCCTGCAAGATCCCCAGTCTTTGCAAAATCTTATAGACTGTGACTAAATAAGTTTGTAGGTTGGCACAAGGTAGACACTGTAGGTAAAACATAGGGCGTAAAAAAAGTCTAATTTAACCTACCCTATCTGCTGTGGGCATCTTGAGCCAGTAAGTAGCTCTAAGGATTGTAAAAATGGGGACCAGAGCTTAAGAGGTAGCATAACGTTAGGTTAAGGTTCTAAAACTGTCTGAGCTCTTTTAAGGACAGTATAATATGAAAAACAGTAGAGGGCACCACATGATTATTCATCTCTCTAATCCATAACATCCACTACCTGCAGCAGTACGATAAATGACAGAAGGGGACGTGCTGCGTTCACTGACTCCTGCCCTCTTTTCTTCAGAGCCATTTGCCTCCTGAAACTGAGTCGCTTTGAAGAGGCCAAACAGGACTGTGACTCTGCACTGCAGCTGGAGCCGAGCAACAAGAAAGCTTTCTACAGACGGGCCCTGGCTTATAAGGGTTTACAGGTGCCCGTCACTCCCACATCATAAACACATACTTTATTTTAGGCGCGGTTTGTGCATTTATTTACTTAGAATATATATTTTTAATCTAAATTCCTTCTATCCAGGACTATCTGTCAGCCAGCAGTGACCTCCAGGAAGTCCTCCAGCTGGACCCTAAAGTTCGGGAGGCCGAGCAGGAGCTGGAAGTGGTGACGAGCTTACTGAGACAGAGCCTGATGGACAGCAGTGCACACACAGGGAGGGTAAAAGATCTGTTTATATGCCTCATACAATAACCTCCTCAAGAATTCTGTGATTCTTTAGGACAGGAGCAAAACTGAAAAAACTCACTTTTGAAAAGTTAGGAAACAACCTGTCAGTTAAAATCATTTTAGCAAATATGAGTTTTTCACAATTTTTCATCAGTATCATTATATCGACGCCATCGGACATTGAAGATTTTTTTTGATATATATATAATTAAGTTCAGAGATTCTATTTTATTGACCAAAATCTCCTTTCTTTTCTTTAAATTGCCCATACGCACTAAAATTAAATGAAAATATATTCAACTTTGAATGACTTCCTTTTAGATTTTTAACGCCTTTTTAAAGCCTTATTTGCATTTTAAGAGGCTGAATCTGAAATTCAGAGCTTATGAGTTGGCTGCACACAGTTCTCAACATGGAGGCAGCTGAGCCGGCAGCTAATGATGCTATCTCCTTAAAGAGCGCTAAACAGCAGCAACAGACGGAGCCAGTGTTAACTAGCGGGGAACCAGGGGTGGGCACTACTCAAAACACAGTAATATCTTATTTTCCGGATATTTTAAACGAATAAAAAACTCTATAAGTATTTTATTTATTTATGTTTTATCAATACCCATAGATCCTACACACTGGACCTTTAAATGTTGCACTTATTCAAAAAACAAAAACAAAGAATGAAACCATTAACAGGGCGATTTTTTGCTCATTTCCTCCAGGTTTGATGTTTGCGGAGGAATATGGAGGCAGAGGAGTAAAACAGGTGTGGACACAGTGCTGTCGCAGCTATGGAGGAAAAGGACTCTTAAAGCCATCAACTGTCGTAAGTAAGACCTGTAAAAAAAATGGAAATGACTGGTGTTGCATCCAGGGACGGGCTCCCTGGATAACCAGCTTTCAGCTCTGCACCATCTGCAACGTGTGCAAACCACACCATAACTCCTGAGTACACACTACCTTACATAACAGGCAGCTTTATTTGAAAAGGCTAACGTCAAGGTACTTGTGACCCGCTTGCACTATAAATCATTCACATTATGATGTAAGGTACTGTACATACAGACTCATGTAACAGGCTTTGGAGAGTTGTTTCATGATGGAGTAACACGGGGAAAGTTGGAGTGTATTATGTGTGCCTTATTGAGATTTCTACCACAATTAGGACAAAGAACGCCAAGATTAGAAGTTTCACTTTAAATTGTTATAAAGATTTTGTTTGGTTCACTGAGCTCAAGACAAAAAAACACCATTCACACAAAGACACTAATTCAATTCCCAGAAAAAAAGTTTAAAAAGGTGAACGATATCTGGCTCTGTCTTTATGTATCCACGGTTTCAGTTATTCCAGCTATTTCAGGACTTTTGTCTTTGTTTACATGTAATATCAGTTGCTACATATGACAAAATATAAGCCAACACATTATTGACAGCTGCAAAACAACCTCCAAAGTGAGGTGTTTAAGTATAATTTAAGATTTAAAGGGCCATTTCACCCCCAAAATAAAAAATACATATTTTTCCTCTTACCTGTAGAGCTATTTGTCAATCTCGATTGTTTTGGTGTGAGTTGCTGAGTGTTGGAAATATCGGCCGTAGAGATGTCTGCCTTCTCTTTAGTATAATGGAACTAGATGGCACTTGGTTTGTGTTGCTCAAAGCACCAAAAAAATACATTTAAAAAAAACACAACAGCAATGTCTCTTTCCAGCAGCGTCTCCCAAACCTCTCCTCGAGCACCACCCTTTCCTGCATGGTTTGGATCTCTCCCTGCTCCATCACAGCTGATTCAAATGATCAACTCGTTATGAACTTGTGAAGCTTGTTGATAACAGGCTGATCACTCGATTCAGAGAGATCTAAAACATGCGGGACAAGTGGTACTTGAGGAGAGGTTTAGGAAACGCTGCTTTACAGAAATTATGACCCACTTGATCAAGATAATCCACAGACTCACACCAAAACAATCTAGACTGATTAAAAAGCACTACAAGTGAGAGTAAAAATATGTATTTTTGATTTGGGGATGAACTGTCCCTTTAAGATATCCCGAGCTCAGTTATTGTTAACGATAAATTGTCACTTTACGAGTTTAGTTAATGTAAGTTAGCATTACTTCATCGTGTACTGTAAGACTTATTGTAGGTCTCAGGTTCAGTCTTGAATGTAACCAAGATGACTGAGTGTTTCTTTGTGTGTGAACAGGTGTACAGTACTGACATTTGGAGAGTCTCTTATCAGAATACTGTGGTTTTATTGATGGAAGTTTACACACATTTCCTGCTTCACATACTTGGTATTATGCACACAGTCAGACACCAGAGACAAAATATGCAGGGTTAGAAATTACAGTATGCGACCCCCAAGCAGTCCAGTCTGCTAAAACAAAACGGCTTGTTGTTTTGCGTTTTCCATCAACTGGTTGAAGTCTCTTAAAGAACAATTATTTGAGATGCTGCAGCCTGGAAAAAGAGACAACTAAATTGCTTCAAAAAAGGGCATATCCAGACTTTTGGTCAATATGTTTAAGCCCTGTAGCCACGACCCACATATACGGGTGTTTATACTCCTGTGGATGTGTACACTGCTTGATTAACAACTACCTGACTCACCTGTTTGCATTTTCACACCTGTTTTTGAGGTAGAAGTCTGACTTCTGTCACTCTAATAGCCTAGCAAAAGGAGTTTCTTGCCTTCACTTGACTACAGAGCAGAGGTCTAATTAACCAAAAAAAAAACAAACCATCTGTGTGGATGCGCAGGGTTTTCTTTTAAACATAATTTAAACGTCTCATGTCAGCACTATATCACAGAAAAAAATGTAAATCTTTGTATAGCACAACGTGCCACAACTTTAATTTCATTCATACTTTGATGTACCTTTTTACCCATTTTTCCCTGTGTTCCCTAAATAAAAGCATAAAAATCTCAACTAAACGAAAAACACCTGAGGCTTGAAGTGTTGCTTGGTGGAATGTAAGAGCATGTACTGTATGTAAATAGTTTGAATGCAAATGTAAATAATAAACTGCTCCGTGGATGCTGCTTTAATGAGCCTTTTGTTTGTTTTGTAAACTGAATATGTGGCAATAGGAAAACAACGAAATCAATTAGATTCGCTGATCTGTTCTTGAGGCACATTACACGTGTTATGCTGAATTTGTGAAGATTTATTTTTCTCGCATGCATTTACAAAGATTTCAAAAACAAATACAGTTCTTGATGAAATGAAGCCACAGGGGTTTGTGCTTATTAACAACAGCAGAACTATACTAAAATATCTGTATACAAACTGACATAGCTCATGCAGTATAATCCAAATCTCATTTATCCAGTCGTATTCTCCGTACTTCCCAAACAGACAAGCCTCCATTGACAAAACAGCAATTTTACCTCACTGAACACAGGAGCTGCAAATTCAATTTCAAATTTAAAACATCAAAGTCACATAATGACACAAGCAAACTTACTGATCGAGGCAAGGGTACATTAGCAGCTCCCATGTTCAGCAAGGTAAAATTACAGTTTTTGTCAATGAAGTCTGGTTGTGAAGAGAGTTTAGATGAGTTTTTACTTTCGGAAAGGGTTATTAGGGAAGTACTGAGCGTACAACTGGAAAAATGAGACTTGGATCATACTGCACGACGTTGTGTGAGGGATGTAAACATGGTAAACATGATATAGTTTCACTGCTATTTAACACAGACCCATTTTAATTAAACTGATTAAGAATTTTCTCTGTTTTTGGGTTCTTCCTTCACTGGAGGCATGCAAAAAAAGATTTCTTCACAAATTCAACATAACACAGTGAGTAAGTGATATACAAATGCTCATGGGTGGGGGGGGCAGTAATCCTTTAAAGTTGAGCTGCTCTGATGTCATGCATTGGACAATTTTGCAAGGCAGCACAATCAGTAAATGACTACATTACAGAAAAGCAGCAAAAATATACAGACAAAAAAGCAAGCTTGATTGAGACTTTTATTGTTTAAGGATATGCATTTACATGCACATTATAAAGCAAATAATTAGGGGATATACTTTTTCAAATAGCATAAGCTTCTTTTGACCAAGTTAGAAAATAGACCTGGCACTCGTCTTCAAATAATAATATAAAACTCACAGGAATTGGCATTTTTAACAGAAGGACCATGAACAGGGTGGGAATATCCTGCAGCTGAAGGCTTTTGAGTTGCACCAAAACTCTTTTAGTCGACATCAGATTTTCTCTGATGAGTCTTTACTCCCAGACAGCTCCTGCTGAGCTCGGCTGGCCGACATCACAGCAAAGCAATCTGTGATCAGGATGGAAATTCACCACAGCTGCTGAACGCATCTGATGCTCGAAATGCTGATTGCTTTGGATAAACAGGGTTTATATTGCCAACAGGAGCTGACTAACAACACAAGTGAGCTGAGTTTGGCTAGTTCAAGGAAACATTCTTTCAATATTATTCTTAAAAATGACCCAAACAAATATTTTGGTCTTCAGTTTTTAAAGTACTGCCCCCAAACCAGCATTAAAGTAGAGAGCAGTCTTTGGTCAGCTAAGGGGGACAGCTAGCACTCAGGGGAAAGTGAGTATTTAGTATCAAGTTTCATGCATTACAAGCTTTTTATGAGGCAAATATAATCCATTCTCTCGTGATTTTTATGTTTATCATTTGAAGACATACAGAATAGGGAAATAAAAAGAAACAGAAAACACTATACAAAAGATCTTTCCCCAAAAAGGCACTGTGGGTCCAAAAAATATAAAATTATTTGCATTAATCATTTGCAAGGATTTAGGAAAAACAACTTAAAACACATTGTAGTTAAAATACACCCGAAGCTCTGAATCAAAAAGTATATTTTGATTTGGATATTACAGAAGGAGAATCAAAAACCCTATTATAATTGTACATTCACTAATGAATATTAAATCACTATCAGATGTATGTGCTCTAATACATAAAGAGTTTCCCATTGCACCTTTAACTATATCAGAGCTTTTTTTTTATTATTAAGTGGATGTGTTCCTTTGAATAGTTATTAAAAGCTTCATTTCCTTATTGCTGATACATTGTTTGGTTGACTTTCCAGATGAAGTGAGTAATTACTAGAAAATTGTATGAAATGCTACAGTTTAAATTTTAAAACAAATTGGGCTTTTCTTAACTTAAAATTCCCTTTCTTAAATATATTTCTCATAATTCTATAATGTACTAGATTGCCGGGAAGACTTGGTTACATTTGCACAGGTGCAACCACATGAACACTATTATTTTACCAGTGCAGACTAATGTTTTAAAGGAGCAGTGTGTAGGATCTAGTGGCATCTAGCAGTGAGATTACAACCAGATGAAATTTCTGTGCGCCAAACGTGAACTCCCCGTAAGAATTCCTTCAGTGTTCATTATTCAGGAGCCAAATTATCCGCAGAGGTCTCTTCGTCTCAAAAATAAAGGGACCAGGTGATTTAAACTTGTGAAAAAAACTGAATAAAGAGTTTTTACTTTAAAAATCTTTTTTTTTCTAATGCTGTTTGGCCCATCACAGAGGGGCTGCGAACTACAATGGCCAACGCAAAAAATGCAATTGACCCCATCTGGGAGCAAATGTTTGGTTTGTCTGTTCTGGGCTACTGTAGAAACATTGTGGTGCAACATTGCATGGAATCTCTCCCTACGTAGATATAAACGGCTCATTCTAAGGTAACAAAAACACAATGATTCTCTTTTTCAAGTGAATATACACTAATAAAAACATAATCGAGAATATTATATACAATTTCTGACAGAAAATACCACTAAATCCTACACACTGAACCTTTAAAACCACAATATTATTTTTAAAAAAAGGGCTACGTTTTGACTCGTCAACCCAATTCCCCACCCGATCATACTGAAAAGTTTGGACCCAACACGGGGCTTCGATATTAAACCAACTTTCCTAAAATGGAAAATAAAAATAAGTAAAGACAAAGCACAGAAAAACAAAACAAAACAGGAGTCACATTTTAAACATAAGCAACAATAATATATTTTTTTGTAAAGACGATTATGGAAAAATTAAATCTGCTACTGCACGGACTGGTCCCTCTCAGGTTCAACAATCCTTTAGCGGTGGCGCTTCTAATGGTGTTCGAAGAACAAAGTGGTGGCACAGCGGTGGACCACAGTGATGATCCCTGATTCATGCAAACTGGATGTCACGAGGGAGGATAGGTTCAGGCTTTAAATAGCAGCTCGACTTGCTACAGAAAGACTATCAGACGTTTTACCTGCTCCTATCCAGCGTCATCATGTCTGCTTTTTGCAAGCATCAAGAAAAACGGTAAGATCTGCCTCAAGCTTGGATTCAGAGCATCATTCAGTTTAGACTAGGTTTAGACTCTGCAGATCTGCCCGATGACCTACTTTACAACCTGCCCATGTACATTCAACTCCACCTGCTAAAGGACTTGCTGCTGCAGTCGACGCTTCAACGTGTCTTTCTTATTCTGTCGCTGAACAACAGAACCCACTGATCTGCTTTGACTTTACTGGTTACTTTATTCACCGATCTCTCTCCAACTTAGACCTCGATCCTCTCTGTATAAACTGACATTCACACAATATTCCTGCCTCTACAGCAGATGAAAATAATTAGATTTAAATTTAAAAGTTATAAACTTGGGGGACGCTCCACTTAAGAGTGAAATTAGGTGATAAGGCTAACTGAGCTAGCAGTGTGACACTGCTAACGCCCAAAGAACAGTTCTGTCAGATATCCGTTTGTATACAGCGGTTCCTTTTTGGGCTAACAGGCTGTGCGGCAGTGTTTTTGACACTCTCCTTTATTTTCCTGTCCTTCTCTGGCTCTGTGTCGGCGCCTCCACTCTCCTCACTGATGTACAGAAACGTCCCGCTGCTTCCCTCTTTTGGCGAAGCAGGTGGAGATGACGACAGCAGGCGGTGGTGGGTGAAGGCTGCATGGCTACTCTGAGGTGGGTAACGCTCCAGGCGGTCGTTCTCCACCTCGGGCATGGGCGTGATGGTGACGTCGTTGAAGGTGGTGGCGGGATGGTGATGGTCTGTGGGGGCGGAGCAGAGCTGATGAGCTGGTCTTGAGGTTTCAGGGTCCGAGCAGCTGAGCTCTGATGAGAAGTGGCTACAGTGCGAATCGGCCACTGAGGGCAGGCTGCCGCTCAGAGATGGAGAATCAAACTCAGAGGAGTTGGTGCTGCGCTGTTCCAGGAGCTGAGGATCCATATCTGCTCGTGTCTCGTTTATCTTTGTGTCTCCTTTGCTGCTGCTGCTGCTGCTTGCTCTTTTCCAAAGCTTTCCTTTGCTCTTCTTGCCCCCTGAAGTGGAGGGTTCCTTTGACCAGGGGGACGACGGGCAGCAGTGGTTGTCGTGCTGCACGCAGCAGCAGGTGGAGGCACACGTGCACGTACCTCCAGTAGCACCTTTGAGTCCAGCAGTGCTGCTACTACAGCTGGCTTCATCCAGGCTGCTGCTGGCGCTGCCGTGCCTCACCTTCTCCTGTTTGGACTCCACGTCTGCCTGCACCTCCAGACTGTTGTCTCTGCAAAATAAGATCACTAAAAATTAACCAATATATTCACTTGCATAATTATTAAGCATCAACTGTTTGTCAGTTAGGGCTGTCACAACTGTGAAATTGACAAAGAGACTGAGGGGGGTGGCAAGCAACTGCCATAACTGCCTTGTTCATGTTTTTCCTTTTCTGTATGGGACTGCCACGTATTTACACTGCGCTGCAAATGTCAGCAGTGTGGCGAGGCACTGAGTGTCTTGTCTACACTGAATGCTACCTTTTTTTTTTTTTTGGTCACTAAGAGTGGAAAGTTGTCCAATCACAGTGGAAGACAAGCAGGACAAATAGCACAAAACACAGACTTTTGCATTGGTTGTTTTTTATATATAAATCTCTCCCTGGGTTGGTTTCTTCTTATCTGTGTATATACATGTGATAAAAAAGAAAAAGAAAAAAGGCCCACGCTCACAAATGTTGGTCCCCAGAGTAAGGACATAAAAATATTTTAAATATGGTGTCCCCTCTTAGAATAATTATCAGAGGGACCTGAAATTGACAGAGCTGATTAATTATAGGAGATTTTGAGTCCATTTTAAAGGACAGTGAAAAAAGCACTCTTAGTCAGTGAAGTGTGACTGCTGTTCAAATGATGTTTCTGTTTTGTTTTGTTTTTAATTGCATTTTAACTGGATATTACTCAGTAATGTGCTGGTTTTGTATTGTTTGTGTTTATTATTACAACAATGTTTATGCTGCCCTCTTGGCCAGGTAGGTCTCAAAAAAGAGATTTTTAATCTCAATGAGACTTAAGCTTGGTTTTATATAAGACCAACCGTCACATTGCTAAACAACAACAACAATAACGGACAAGAAATTAATATTGAACCCACACAGACCAGTGAGTCTGTCCTCTCTCTCTCTATGTGCTTCAGCCTGCCCTTCATCCAGAGCAGGTTCTCTGTATCAAAGCAACCAGACTGGTCATTTTAAAAGTATTAAAACCAGGATAAATGTTAGTAAGTTACTAGAAGAAATGGCAGTAATACTGCATATCAGGGTGTTGAGCCACTCTTAATCACCAGATAAGTTCCTTCACTGCAACAGCCCTACTTCTTGTATCAATTTCTACTACATGCAGTGAATACTAATAAACACACAGTGACTTTTTTCAAACTGTTTTACCACAGGGCGTCTGATAAAAGGTACTAAAACAAATCTTTTTAAATAGGTCACAAACATGGTGATGCAGCAGGAGGAGTATGCTCTGGCTGCTGACCTTTCCAGAGGCATGTAGGCACTGAGGATGGATCCTGCCATGGCTTTTGTGCTCGCGTTGTCACTGATTGTCCCGAGACTGACGGTGGCCGACTCCCCGCTCAGACTGCAGCGCTCCTTCTGGACATCTGCCTGCACCTCCATCCTGGAAATAACCAGGAAATTAGGAAATTGTCCAAGCCTTGATGAGTCACTGCATGTTGAAAAACAAAGTGGATAATTTTGTCAATGAATATTTGCAGAGATCGTCCAGGTCTATTACCTGTTGTAGCAGCTGCCAGACAGGCTGCCTGTGATGCTGGTCCCAGCGAGGGCCGTGGTGCTGGCGTTGTCGCTCATGTTGTCTCGCTGAGTGGAGCTCATGCCGCAACGCTCCATGTGGCTCCCGCTGACACTCAGGCTGAGGCCCGTCAGGCCGCCGACACTCGCTCCATCACCAAGGCTGGGGTTGTTGAGCCGAGTCTCAGCCACCGAGGTCGTGTCTGAGAGGAAGAGGGGGTGTGATTTTGTTAATTTTGAGAAGAAAATGAAGAGCAAGGAAATACAGACTGAGCCATAGTGAAGAACTGGGGCAGACGACCCTGAACAACATCACTGAGGTCAGGGCGCAAAGTTAATTCTTCTCAAGTTTAATCAATGACTTCAGACTTTTATCGCCTTTAAATTCATCCTGGAACAACAGACTGATAAATTTGTAGGTGTGAATAAGTGTCATCATGTCTCGCACCTCATGTTCCTGGAAAGGTCAAAGTCCCTGCTGTCATTCAGATTCATAATCATCATTCGTAGTGTTGACAGAAGCTGTGAGAAATACAATCTGTCTCCCTAAACACCTCCTGGGAAAGAAAGGCGACCTCGACTGCACACAGCCGTCAGTTTGTCACTGACAAACACACGTTGACAGGAAAAACCCCTGACACTGCGCCAGTCATTTCACACCATCACACACCTCCTATCAACTGTTCTGATGATTCAAAGCTATGAATAATCCACATATACACACAAAGGCACTGACAGGTGTAGATATACTTCTGCAACAAAACAGCTGCCTTCACCCCTTCTTTTGTGTTCTGGTTGTGTAAAAGCTGCTGGTATTTTTCCATCTATTCACGTGCACTGTGAGATGTTAATCAAGATTATTATGCCGATAACAATGATGTATAAATCAGTCTACAGCAGGGTCCTGCATCGGGTCTGCCGGTACTCGAGGGTACCTGGCAGACGACCGCCAAAAAAGGTGATTTGCAGATGGTATTTTGTCTAAATTTTATTTCTGGATTTGGTTCTGAATGAAAAAATATATAAATAAATAAAAGCAGAATGAAAATAATAATAGTTTTTACGGTCTAATCCTCTGACTGCTGACTTTGTGTGTCGGATCCATCTCTCAACTGGAATATGAGATGCGCTTCAAACAGGTGCATAACTAACAAGCATGTTACCTGTTGACAAGTGCTTCTAAATATTACAAGAATAAGCACAAAATTATGTGAAATTTTATATCCTGAAATTTGTTATAAAATACAACATCTTAGTTTCACATGTATGAAACATGTGACAAAGATAAAGTTAAGTTAAAGCTAAAGTTGACGTTGTCATTTCGCCTCTTACTGTATATTCTGCATATTTTTGGGAACGTGAAGAAAATCAGCAGCACTTCTTTTGTCAGAGATGCTCACCTGTGGCTGCTGCCCCGCTTCCTATGTTGTCATTTTCGTCATCAAACTCGATCCGCACTCCTTTGCCATTGCCGGCAGACACCCCGCAGCCGCCACTCCGGCACAGTGAGATTGGGACAACTCCGTAAACGTAAGCCAGCATGATGGGGACACCGATGCCTAAACAACACAAAGAAAAAACACACATTAAGAGTGGAAGTTTTAGCAGGGTTCAGTGGTAAATCTACGACATTCACCTTTTCAGACACTGCAAAGCAAAGACAAGAACTGCATGTGAAGAATGTTTTTGGGACAATTTTACAAACTCCAATCATTAAAGTAAAACCTTTAAAATAATTGAAAAGTTGTCGAAGAACAGATGGTGAAGGAGAGAAAAAGACTTCATTCTTACCAACAGTGACAGCTGCAACCACAGGTGACACGATAACAGACAGCGTCACGCCACCAGCTATCACCAAGTTCCTCTTGTGTTTAGAGATGTCCTTGCCTTCGTAGCGATTATGGATCTGAGAAGGAAAATCATTATTAATTACTTTTAAATTGAATCACATTATTGACCACATTGGCCACATATTTAACAAACTAGATTTTTTTAATGCATGCTTAAAGGTACATTCAGTGTTATGTATTTAGATTATATACATGTGTTAAATGTCACGACATAGTTCTATGCTTTCCATTTATCTGAATAAACTGTTGGCTATTGTTCGGTATCACTCCTCAGCTGTCTGACTCTCACCTTTCTGCCCACATAGACTGGGATGCCAATGATCATTGCAGGGATGGCGATGCCAGCTATGAGGGCGATGCCCACGGGCGCGCCCACCAACGTGCCGAGCTGCCAGAGGATCTTCTTCTTTCTGCTCCAGGGCTTCTTCCCCCAGAAGGTGCAGCCTGACGGACTGAGACGATTGGAGGGAGAGAGAGGAAAATGGTTGTTAGGGCAAACAGAGAGAAGATTTTTTTTTAAGTATGTATCATGTTACCCATAATTGCTAAAGTTAGGGTTGAAACATAGGTTAAAGTGATCATGCAAAAATAATAAAAACAGCTGAAACAATGGTCTGTGCTTCTGAAAAAACTTATTATATAAATAAAATCATTAAACTTAAGTTCTATTTCCAGACTATCAGTACACAGAGGAAAGAATCAACGACTAAATATGCATCAAAAACCAACAATAAATACAATGTCAGATATAGGTCTTTTTTTGGTTGCATTGCTGAAAAAGGTCCTCCCATCACAACAGTTAATGAGCTGTAAGCTGCTAAATTGTTGACTGAACCTGAACTGGGTAGAGAAAAAAAAAACAAAGTATATTATGCAGGAGTTTCCTAAAATAATGTAATGACTCATACAGAAGTAATCCCTCTCAATCATCACTTATAACCCACTAAAAGTGTGTTGTGGTGTATTTATCTGCTGTCACTCTTCCTGTATTTTATTTTTTATTTTCTTCTTAATTTGCTGTGGTCGGAAAGATTGGGACTGAAGAGTGACGCAGAGGACAGGTAGGTTTTCAGTTGGACAGGTAGGTGCTTGCACTTAGCTTGCTAATGTATTGGCCTTTCAATTACAACAAAAGTTACATTCCTACAATATTACCTTCCATTATATGTGCAGACAGTGCAGGAAGGAGGAGCCAAGTTTGAATATTATGCTTACTAACAGTATCTGACAGTTCTGCCATAGTATATACTTTTAAGAGACACTTTAAAAAAAGGAAACATCTAGTAACTGGACCATGAGATAAGAATATTTTGTCGTAATATTATTTAGACATAAGTCAAGAATGAACTTTCACACTCAAACAAACAGAAATTCAATGCACAATTAAAATCCTCTCTCTCATCATGTTTCCTGTTCCTCAAATAAAAAGCAAAATGCCAAAAAAACCCTTTAAAAACCCCATGAAACACTGATAGAAAACACAAATCTACTGAGTGCAATTTCTTTCCTTCTGTAGGTTTGTCTCACCTTAAATAGTGCAGGTCAGAGATCTCCTTCATGCAGAGCCAGCAAAACTCGCAGCCGCAGACAGCGCAGGTCATATGATTACAGCTTCCATCATTCATCTTGATGATGTAGGCCGCACAACGAGGACATGGCTTGATGTCATCACCTGGTTTATGTTGATTGAGGGAAAGCAAGAGAAGCATTTAGCACACAGCCTTTCTGTGGCTTGTGTTTTGTGGCTGCAAAAGGTAATGAGCGTGCTGAATGTGCTGCAATGTATGTAGGTTTTGTGTGCATGTGTTCATTTGTTACCTGCAGCTCCGCTCTCTTGGCTGTAGCTCAGGGAGGAGGACCTGAAACTTCTCAACCGAAAGGTTTGGGCCCTTTGTTGCCGTGCGGTGTCACATGTCTGGTTGGGATGCCACAGCTGTTTGCAGTGGTAGCAGAACTCTGTCCCACAGCCCTCACGCCCACAGGTGATCTTTGGGCAGCTGGCACAGCCGAATGCAATGACCGCGTAACTGAGTGAGGAAAAAAAATCGAATGGTTGTTATTAGCAGGTGGGAAAGCGTGTAGTAGTTCAGCCCAACACTAGGGGTCAGCAGGGCTAAAATAACAAGTGTAGATGTATTGGGGGCAGGAATATAAGTGGAGTCAGCCATTGCTAGTATGTTTAAATACAAAAATTCAATAAACTTACAAATTATACACCACTTCTACTTTCATCATCAGGAACCCAACACCCTGAGAAGCATTTGTTCCATAAACACAGGAAATGAGCTGACTTTCCATGATGATTTTACCAATGAGCTGTTACAATAATCAGAGCTGGCACAATCAGTTCTGCATGAATGCATATTTCCATAATATTCCTTATTAATCAACAGTGAGAGCTATTATTAAAATGTACATGGCATGACTGAGGCAAAGTCCACGTTTTGTTATGAACATGTGAATCTAATACCACTTGACAAACGGACACTATAGAAAATGTTGCAACACAATTACTGCCGTAAATAAATGTCTTTATCATCTGTGAAAATAATAAAAATGAAGTGCAGCAATTGTTTCCCCTCGCTTGCTGACTCATAAGCCTACCTGTGTCCCTCTGAGTATAATACTAGAGCTGCGAATAACGATTGCTGTAACTGTCAATTTCTTTGACCATTTTTTTTTCAAGATTAATCAATTTATGGTTTGGTTTAACAAGATAATAGTCAAAAATGTCCATCAAAGTCTTCAAATCCCAAACACATTCAGTTTAAAACTATATAAATAAGAAAGAAGCAGAAATTATGCATACTTAAGTGATTGCATTGCATACAATCACTAATGATTATTTTTTTGTCGACTGACTACTTGTTGCAGCTATAATGGATAAGATGAAACATTTATAATTACTCTATTGAACAGAACACCTTAGATACTGTAGAAAGGAGAGCAGAGCAGCAGGTCTATAAATAAGGTTAGTACACGTATGACAACCACAGTTAAACCCTGAGACTGCTGCAGCCGTAGCAGGGTCATCATGGGAACATCGGAACAGAAGATAAATAAAAACAAACGCAATGTTAGATATATTAACTGGACTATACTGGATATCACTGTGAGCAAATTAAGCAGGAAGGGCCAGTGTAAATGATCGACGTAAGCGTCTGCAGCTTGTATGATTTTTTTTTGCAGAGTAACTTAAATACTGTAAGCATACAGCCTAATATCTTTATTTAGAAATGTATTTTAGTAAATAATTAATAAAATGCAGTAAAGCAAAACTTGCAGCAAGACAGAGCTGCTTATTCAGCTAATTAGGGCTGCTCTCTGAAAGTCAAAGACTCAAATGATCAGTTAGAGAACTCTTCAAAATGAGCAGGCTTTTTTTCTTTTTTTGGTAAGTCAGTGTGCAGTGTACTCCAGGGGATGTTTCGGTCCCAAAATTTAGCTGCAGAGTGAACACCCCTCACTTTTATGCTGCTCTCCCCAGATACAGGCAGCTACAGAGCCAAACTCAGGTCAGGGCTTAGTTCAAGTTATATTTAAGACTTTTTTTATGCCACTCTAAATGAAATTGAGAAAAAATATGACACCACTGATAATTTTGCCTAAATGTTCATTGTGACATCAAACATTACCTTTTTGATCTATTTAAAAGTCACATTATCTTCTTCAAATGTTGAAAATATTTTAAAACATCCTAGAGAGGAACGTGGAAAACACACATTCATGTCATAATAAAAGTATCCATTGGTATGAAAAAAAAGCTTGTTCTTTTGTGACATTTTCATACCAGTTAAGGCCTTATTTTTAGATTAATGAATTCAGTGGCTTTCAAACTCTATATGGAAAAAAGGGAACAAAGTATATGTAATAAACAGCCAAATCTGATTCGACTGACATAATTCTGAGTCGGCTACAGTCCTACAGCTACATGAGAAAAAAACGTAGCATCACCTGAGACAGACCATGGCTGTTGGCTGATAATAAACACAGCCCATAATTTATAAAGTGCTTTTTTAAAAGTGGGATAAGTATTTAATGACAGACTTGAATGAATGAAGTGAATATCAGCTGATAACAGACTCAACAGTGACCAAAACTGTGGAGAAAGTGGACGTCAAAAGGGCTTTTATCAATGTTTCATCAAAAACTGACAAAGTTTGCAGTCCAGCATTGGCTGTAATGTGTGTGGGCACCGTATACCTACAGAGCATTCAGTCTAGACAATTTCCAGACAGTCTCCACTGACACCTCAGTGAGGCAAACTGATGGCATATGGTGTGTAAGTCGTAAACTGGATGGGAGAACTTCCAAATGGACCTTTTGGTATGTGCATGTACACTGAACTATGCAGGACACCACTGTAAATTCAAGAATCTACCCAGCAAAAAAATATTATTATTATTTATCTCTTAATGTCAAACATTTGTTCAGAGGATTCTTATGTTTGACAAATCTAACTGCGGAGCTTGACACACACAGCCCAGCAACTTGCGAGAGCAATTACACAACAATTAAGAGCGACAACATCGGGTGGAGAGTGTGACAGTGAGTCAGAGACAAACTGATTAGATGATGAGAGCAAGAAGAGCTGAAACAAGCTCATGAAAGAGCCATTATTCCAACATACAGGGTCAGCAGTGTTTATGCAACAAAGAGAGAGAGAGAGAGAGAGAGAGAGAGAGAGAGAGAGATTACTGAACTCAGCAATCACTCAAAACCAAACTCATGGTTAGTAACTGCTTCAAATCTCTATGAGAACCTATTCATGAATAGTTTTCTGTTAATCGCTACAGCCAGCATCTGCATCATTAAAAAAAACAAGCTGCTGCAAATACAGATGAGCAGTTTTCATTATGCCGTGTGCAAGGTGGTTGTCAAGGCCTACAGGTGCAGTAAACAACAGGTAAAGCGAGGTGACCTGGTGAGCACGCAGAGTATAATGTCAGCCTAAGCTCGGGCCCCTGTGAGCAAACTGCTGAATCCCGATCGGCTCCAAAGATACAAGACCCTGACCTGACCCTCACCTACACTGTCACCTCCTCGTGAAAGAGGAAACCAGAACAACAATCTCTCCCTCGCAGAATCGCCAGAGTTTCAATAACATCTTTTTTAAGCTGTGGCTGAGGGAGAGGACTTGGGTTTACAGAACCTCATCTGACCTCAAGATCATAATTTACATTCCTAAATACTCAGATTTACAATGCAGTATTAGGACCACAATGAACATTATGAGAATAAATAATAATAATAAGAAGAAGAAGAATTTCAAGATTATGTAATCTTGTTATATTTTGGCCTTCAGCTACATGTCCTTCCTGGGTGTCCTCGCGATGTCGAAATATGAAGCTAACACAAACGTGCTTATTAATATAATCTGCTACAGTTCATGTAAACAGTGTGCATTCAGCTGCTTTATAAATCCTAAAAACTGGAAAGGTAGGATTTGGGATTTCAACCCAGATCTCTGGAATTAAAGTCCCTCGCATTAACCACATTTTCTATCTGTCAAGGACTCTGCTGCTCTGTATACTTTGTCATCTGATTTTTCTGGCATATATTTATGGCCTTTTCAAAAAAAAAATATGACTCTGGATTTGGTCATCTAAACTTTGTTTTGACTTTTTTAAAAGTTATTCATTGATTTTTCTGTCTGGTTCTGCAGTCTCATTTTAACAGAATTTATGGGTTTACTCAGTGTTACTGCAAAACAGTTTGTGAACTGTATAAGTCCTTTACAGTAAATAACATATGAGGGCAGGATGATTATTATTTTTACCAGGCACTACAAGCTTTACTCATATTATATCTGACTTTAACAACTTAATATTAAGTTTTGCAACACTATAGCATGACTAACTGTTACTCATATATAGTTTTAGTATTATTCATAACGGGTCTGAGTTGCTTTTTACTGTTTAATTATACGCTCCTCTATTTAGAGATGCATGTATCTAAGTCCCTCTTCAGCATTTGACCATCATGTGGTAAGAAAAATGTCAGGTACGGTATGATAACAATAGGCGTCATATCACTTACTGCTTGCGTCTTTTTTAGCTGACTCATTAGGCTGACAGAATAAACAGGTCTATTGCTGCTGCCAGTTATTTATAACCCAGGCATCAATGCAGAGCCTGGGGTGAACTACAAATGGCCCGATTACAGCCTTGAAGTTTCTTTAATGTACCTGCTCGGCATGTTATTTTGGGACTTGTGTATTTGTTCCATCAGAAGTACAACACAACAGGCACATCTCAGGTAACCGAAATAGAGATATTAAAATAAAAATTGTAGTCTGTGTGGAAATATTTTTTTTTGGCTATAACTGGTCTTGTTGCCATAAATGTTAAGAGGATATAATTGATATTAAAAAACATAGCTCAAACTTGTTCCTATGCTTTAGTTACACCTGTCCGTCATTTGTCTAAAAGACTAAAAAAAATGGAAAACCATCATGTCACTCTCTCTAACTTAAAGAGCAGTTTGTTAAAAGGTGTTTTTCACTGAGTTGTCTTTATAATCCCGCAGCTGTCGTTCTTACCCACAGTCGGGGGCCGGGCACCAGCGGCAGTCAGGTTCCGCCACCAGCCACCTCCTAAGCATGAACTCTTCGTACTTCTCCATGAGAGCTCGGTCCCCCAGGATCATCTGGATGTCATGGGGATTGAAGCGCTCCGAGCACTCGGGGCAGCAGATGTTGACACGAGACTCTGAGATCTCGATGCGCAGATACTGTCGCAGGCAGTCTGCGCAGGAGCGGTGGTGACAGGTCATGATGTCTGGGAAGCGCTCACGTGCATGGCGCAGTAGGCACAGAGGGCACTCCAGCAGCTCTGATGACCCTGACACTGATGAAGTTGACGCTACACCGGGTGCAGAGTGAGCAGACGTTTTATCGTGCACAGTTTCCGACTGGACGCTTTCTGTGCTGACAATGCCGTCCACTCCAACTGCACTTTGCAGAGGCCTGGATTTGCGCTTGGGGTCGCGGTCAGGCCGCCGTCGACGACCGAAGAGTGAGTGGAGGGACAGACGCCGCTTTTTGGGGGGCTTTCTAACTGAAGGGAGGCTGACAGAGGAGGCGGCAGAGTGAAGATCTCGCTCTGAGCCTGTGCTGCCATGATGCTGCTGGTGCAGGCTGCTCATCACGCCAGAAGGAGCGCTGCTGGGGTACGACCAGAAATCACCACATCAGGTGAAGAGATGAAGGACTGGGAGAGGGAGGAGGATGGAGAGAGGGAAAGGATGGTCAGGGGAGGGGGCTGAGCCGCGGTTAGCTAGGACATAGTGGCTGGATGCTGGTACAGGAGGTCTGTAAGTCTGTGGTGGGCTCTGTCCTTAGTTTGAAGCACAGAGATGAGATGTAGATGTTCAGATGTTGAGCACCAACCTGACAGAGACAGAAACAAAACAACAAATCAGGTACTGAGCCAAGGCTGAATGCATTAACTTTTAATGTTCTGCGGCAAAAACATAAACATTTGGATGATTCAAGATGGAGAACAACCAATCAACTGGAGATACAACAGTGCAATCTGACAAAATTTAAGACAACACGCTATCACTGAAGTGTTTCTCTGGCTCGTGTGTTAAAGAGAGACCATCCCTTTTATAATTAACAGTTTTCTGGCAGGCTTGAGGCATTTTTTCAGGCACATCTTCTGTGTGTTTGTGTATGTGAGACCGCTTACATAAATTGTCTGCAGACTTTCCCTGGAGAGTGTGTGTTAGTCATGTGTAGGCAAAACAAGACAAAAATCCTGCATTTCTTTTTCCCATCATAGATCTCAGATGTGGCCACAGCTGTGTCAGTGTGCCTCCAGAGCAGCCACACCTTGACTCAAGTGCTTCCACATGCTCTTATTTTGCACAATGTGAACAAATAACTCATCGTCTCTGAAAGCAGTGTTCGAGTGGTCTTGTAGTGGATGTGAAGGATGTTTGAAGGTGATGCTCAACAGAGCCAAACAAGTATAAGTAGTTACAGTAGTAATCGTTTCAAAGCAATGAGAAGCTGAAATAAATCAACACAGTTTGTGGGTGTGGTGCTACACGGGCTTTCATGGAAATGACAGATTCTACCCTGCTAATTAATTCACATGTTTTGGATAAACATCTCCGCCTCGGACGGATTCCTAAAGAGGCCGACTAATGGCAGGAGCACAATGAGCGCTAAGGTCTCAGTATTTAGCAGCAACAACACCCACATTCCAGATGAAAAAAAAATGCTGGAAAAATGACAGCTTTAGCTAGTCAGAGACTCAGTTGGGAAATAAGAGATTTGAGGGCTAAAGCCTTAAACTCTGCTACATAAAGCCTGCAGATATTTAAGGTGACCTGTTTTTTGCAGAACAGTCCACTTTAAAAACAATTACCATGGCCAAATCAAGTTATAATTTGGCATTAAACAACAATAACCTTAAGATTCTGCTGCGAGGGGTCTCAATAAAAACAATAACAGAAGACAAAGCGATGCTGTCATTGCAGTCACCTTCTCCTCAGTGTTCAGGAGGGTTTTACCTGGAGCCGAATTATCCACAGAGGCCTTTTCCTCTCCAAAACAACTGGACCCGGTGATGTAAACCATTAGAAACACTGAATAGAGCAGTTTCATGTTAAAAAATGTGTTTTTCTAATGCTGTTCAGCACAGCAGAGCTGGAGCCAAGAGGCCACTAATGTCTGCTCCGCTTGTTTCTCTGACAACTAAAAATCCAGATGTCTGATGACTTAAAATCCTTTGTGTGGTAAAATAACACATTATATATTTGACTCTTGTGTTCTCAGCTTAAGTTAATAAAATGTATGTTTTATTTATGACCTTAAATACGTCTCTTTTGTAATTTGGAAACACATAAAACGCAGCACTACAGACAAAACGACTGACATCAGCAAAAGGTGCTGCAGCTGAGGGCTATGAGATGCATTTTAAAAATACTTGCTTCTCCTTGGAGTTTACTGTCTGACTGAGACACACAAAACAATTTACCATGTGGGTTTGTTATTTCATTTCAGCACACTGTTACCGCTACCCTGACAAACATTCAATCTGTTAACCAGGACATTTTATGTCCTAGTTAAGAGATTGTATACATCTTATGGTTAATTTCTCACTTGATTTAAGCCACAGGAATTTGAGCAAGAGATCAAAATCATGCTTTTCAGAATTGGCTCTGAGTTGCACTGACAATCTGACAAATAGGGAAGTTTTAGGGGCAGTGTGATAGTGTGAGAGTTTGCTTTGACTGGTCCTGTCCTCAAAACTGTAGCTGCAGATTGATCTTTCAAATGATGTCCCTTCCCATCTGTATGCTCTGAACTGTGTTTGTGTGTGTTTGTCATTAGGGACTAATTTCAGGAAAATTCCAGTGGGAGCCAAAAGGTGACTAATTAACAAGCCTGCTGCAAATCTCAACTGGGACAGCAATCCTGCAAAGCACCAACACTCACTCCCATAACCTACAAACCTTCGCCTGACTGGCTGCGTTTTTTCTTCCCTCGTGATGACACGCAGGCGGCAGTTAAGTTTTACTATGGCTACTTAAGCGTTAGAGGAGTTTTAAAATACTACCTTTTTAGCTACACAGCCTGAGGCCAGATTCAATCAGCATGTGCCTAAAGTGCACGTTTAGACTCTCCCTATCAATTCAAAACTTACTTGAATAATTCTGCATTGACAGCTAACACTGAGATGCACGTCGCTAGGTGTACATGAAACCAAAACACACCGACATTAAGAAAGTGTTTTGGGATATGCGCCCAATGTCTAACCTGTACTGTGTAGTGTAAATCAAACTCATAGCTCCTAAACAGTCGATCTCTGCTAAACAACTCAGACAAAAGCTAAGGTATCAAACTGCTAAAGGTGCTCTGGAGTGTAGTTCATGTACTGCGATGCGGTACGAATCAGGTATGAACACCGATTCTATCTAAACATGAAAGTGGACTGCTATTTAACACGACTACAAGGAGTTTTTAACTAATTATGAGACAGTCTTAGTTTATTTCTAAAGCTTCTATACCAGATGCTGGCGCAACCCACTGCAGCCACCATTCATCTGCAGTCTGAGCTGCAACGGGAGGCGAAGTGCTCCGTGCCGGACATCAGCATCTCCTCCTTTGGCCAGAAGCAGAATTTTACCTCCCTGCTCCACTGGTCCCCGCTGATGATGACCCCCTGGAGCAGCAGTGTCTGTGTACGGGGGCCTTTTCTACACTGTAGCATGACAAAAATGTCACGTACATAATGACACAAATGTACTCTGGTGCGGAACAATGTCACTAATGTGAAAGTGGAGTGGTGGAGGAGTGAAGAGTGGGGGCAATTGTACTCAGGCCAGTATGAATCCATCGTACCTAATATGAAAAATGCCCTTAGAATTCAAACGTCAACATTATGAATGATGCTTTGAAGCTTTTAACTCTTCAGTGCAGCCTTAGAAAAATAAGAGGTGGAAAGCAGAATCTCATTACAAGTAGCACTTGTAATGGACCTGTGTGCATTTAAGAGGTAAACTTCAATCCATCTCAACTGGCTCTTAACCACATGAGACAGAAGGTCCAAATACGTCCGCTGTCGCACCTCCCTGATCACCTCTGCAACATAACAGCTCCTACAGTTTGCTGGTAGTGGGATACACAACATACCACAGATGAGACTTAAGACGAGTGAGCCTTACCTTCTTAAGCAAATGAGCAGTTATCTCACTAACAACAAATAGGTATGCACACTAGAAAAAGGGAAAACAATCAACCCCTCGAGCCCAAAGATAAGCTCCATAACCAATATGAATTTTGCAACATTTATGCAACAAAAATCCGTGTCTGAAAAAGGCTGAATTGGAACCAGTTCAGCAGAGAACAGGTTACTGACACAGGTCAACCAATTAATCATTAGTCATTGACCTGCTACATTTATGGAGCTAACTGTACTGCAGAAGTACACAGAGGACACTGGTGGGTTTTGGGTACTTGAAAGATGGTGTTTGTTTCGTTATGCATGTTTATTTAAAGACTTTTCTCTGAACATTATAAATCCTCTCTCTGATCTCTTAACCAGTGTACCTGACGTTTGGCCAATAAGGATTTCTTGGAACTGTTTGATGTCTCATCTTGATTTGAGAATTTATATTAAATTGCAAATTGTCATAACTTTTTCAGAACTGATAGATGCTAACTAGCAATCAAATCCAGTAGACACCAGCACGTTGTTGAAGTGTTTACATTCAATCTACTCCGCACACCGTGATTGTGATACAATGAGCATGAAAGCTCTGTAAAATATGAGCAGATTAAAAATCTAGTTTTTTTAACCTTATTTAAGGTCACATTCAGAATACCACGGGATTTCTGTGATATAAAAAGTGAGAAAAGGGCTGTTAGGACTTGGAAACAATACTTCAAGTAGTAGGTCCATTTTTTGATTCATAACAAGGAAAACTTAAGTACAGTTTGAATGACAGGTGGGTTTAAGATGTCATAAATGACATCTTAAAGCCCAGACACACTAAACCGACATTAAAGATCTAGTGGCAGTGAAGGCCATACAATTGCAATTTGGTTGTGATTCAAAAAAGAATCTGCTGGAAAAAATAAAAAAATAAAATAAACATGAGGTGGACTTTAACTGAAGTTAAACATTTGTGACCAAAGATAAATATGATTTGAAAAAAAGTCTAAACCATAATTACATGTAATTAAGTCATTAGCACTGCAGCCAAGTTGGAAAGAATAATGTGTTTTAATTGCTTGTTCTGAAAGTTTAAGGGTGACATTTAAAACCCCAAACCGGCGTATGACATCTGAAATTTAAGCAGCACAAAACACCAGTGGGTAAGGCAACATGAGTTGATGCGAGGTGACGTGAGACGACACATCAGAGAGTTCGTTGGCTCCTTGAGGTGTGTCACGACTCTTTGTGGATCTCCCTCAGAAAATGAGGACACAACGATTTCACTGACTCACAGACAGACTGTGCTGAATTTTGAGACATGGCACAATATTGCTGCCGGTAAATGTAGCTGCAACAGTAGCTTCACATTATCCGGCAACATTTGTTAACTTTCTGATTTGTAATACTTAATTCTGTAAAGTACAATGTTTTTTTAATAGCAACTACTTAAAACTTTTTAGAAGGAAATTTTTCAGTCATCCTCAAGTACTGTAACTGCGTCTTGGACCAAATCAATGCTTCTCTAATGATTAGTCTACTGATCAGATAGCTTAAAGAGGACCTGTTATGCTCATTTTCATGTTAATACTTGTATTCTATGTTTCTACCAGAACATGCGTACCTATGTTAATGTTACAAAAAAAACACTTAACTTTCATCATCATTGTCTCTGCAGGAACACCTGTATTTAACCTCTGTCTTAGATGCTAAATTTTAGCTCCTGTCTCTTTAACTCTCCCTCATTAAAAAGCCCAGTCTCCTATGGTTTCTCACTGTGTAAGGGTCTCGCTGGTACAGGAGGTAACGTGGCCCTCATTGCAGCCAGAGAATGACTGTATAGCTGCACTTTCACCATGAAAAATCACAAATAAGAACTTCTAAACACAACTAGACATATTCCAGCAGGGATATGACATGAGGGGAGAATTTTAATGGCAACAAAGATTACATGTTTTCCTGACGTTAACATGTAGCAGTCAAGAAATGTCTGTAACAGCGAATAATGCCACTTTCTACAAATGTTTGCCCAATTATCTGAAACTTTGATGAAGTTTAATATAAATATTCTTCATAACATTATATATAAAGCCACAAAACACAGTAAAGCATACCTTTAACTAAAAGGTCCCACGTAAGTTAAAGGGGAGCTTTATTAAGTTAAAGGTCCCCTTTAACTTAATAACTTCCACTGGAAGGCTATCTGGTACTGGCTAAAGTGATGTCCTAACACTATAATTCCACATCATTACAAAGCTTGATGAGGTATTGGGTCAACTAGCCAAGTCATGTGAGCAAGAGGAAATTTTAACAAGACAGAGGAGCAATTTCAAGCTACCCGCAAGTGAATGTGAAATTACACTCCCAAGGCGTAATTAAACTGGAAAAGCCTGCCTCTGCACTGTAGCAAGAGTGAGTGGGACTTTCCATGTGACTGTGGTCAGTGTGTGTATGCATTTGGGCTTGTGCACGCACATGCATGTATTCACGTTCTGTGGCTCGAGGGCAATCACATGCAACCGCGGCTCACACACTGGGATGGTGTCCTAGTTCCTGAGACGACCCCGGGGCAGGAAGCCTACTGCGGCAGAATAAATGGTTTCAACCTTCTGTCCACTCTCAAAAGAAATCACAGACTTTGCATCAGCTGATCATGATTGCCATTGTAGTATGACTAAATCTGCGGGTTTCTACTGAAGAAACAGGTCGGCGCAAGGTTGCTGACGTTTTTTTGGGAGTCACGCTATAATTTACATGTCAAAATGGATGGGGAAGAAATAGTGACACTTAGGGCTGCAGTGGTAATGGTTTTAACAAGTATGGCCCTCCAGACCACGAAGCAATAACATGTTGGCTCTTGAGAGGCAATAAACAAAATAAATCCAGGTTTCTAATGCCTGTAATTTTGCAAAGAGACAATTAGGTGCATAACCAAACTGCAATGGAGCGTTTTATGTTACAAGCCTGAGAGTCCACACCATCACGTCAAATCCTGCCTCACAAATAGGTTTTGTATTTTTACACTATGAATAAGCTTTTAACAGAGCAAAGCCCTTTCCCAAAGAAACATACTTTCCTGAATATTCACATGAATAATGTTCCACAACGCTTCTTCTATTTCCAAAGTAAACAGGGGAGAAAATGAAACAAGGCAACAGTAAACATGTCCCCACTGCAGATGCGATTCCTTTTCTGGAATAATTTCATAACAAATATATAACCTTGTGCTGACATTAAAATGTTTCCTTGAACCATTCAGTGCTTTCAAAAATATTACATACCAATGAGATCAACATGATATGGGATGTCATTTCAGTGTACAATGTACTTTCCAGAATAATTGCAACTGTTCACTTGTTCATCCTGTTGAATCTACTAGGCAGAAATTTAACTTGCATAACCTGCTTTCACCGTGGAGCTTGTAAAAATGGGAAACAAGAATAAATTAAAAGAATTTTTGTCTCTTTGGATTACATCCATACCGACTGGAGTTTTGGTCTTTTGTAATCCACCTCTCCTGATTTTGACAAAAGCTGGAGCTCCACTTTATCACATTTCTGACAATCCTGCAATTTCAAGAGTTGCACATCATCTGACACACTATCAACACAATACCCCTGATTTTAAGTCTTGGTTTATAACGTTGAAAAATGGTGTGTTATCAAGATCAGATGGGTTTATGGTAATCAGTAGTGTATTAATACAGAATCCCTGCTGTGTTTAACAATGCCGATGTCTAAATTTGGGGATAAATGATGTAAGCTTCCAGGAATTTTGTCATTTTTTGTAGATGCCTACCTTCAAAGAAATCCAACATACAACAATCAGCTTCCAGTACTGGAAGCAAAAGTCTCCAACTCTTCAGCTGAAGAGTGTTCATCACGTACGCTAATTTCCGGTGACATTCCAGCCAGAGAACAGACTTCCTGATTATGACAATACATTCAGTTATTACAGCTTCAGCCACGGGAACAGCTCGAAGACTGAATCACAAACTCTTTAGAAAAGCTACTTTTTACATAACTTGTTTATGTACCACATTGACAGGAAATATTTCAGCTTTATTTAACCGTTGCTACTGTGTACACCCAAATCCCTCTGAAGCAAATTCACACTGGGGAAAAAAAGTTATTGAAAGACTGGCCAGCAATTATCAGGTGTGGGCCAACTTTCTGTCTGCTCGAAATCAAAATAACCCTGTAACTTAATGAATCTCTATTGAGCCTATTATCTGCCAGCCAAAGTATAATAATAATGTCTGACGCTTAACAGAGAGTGGGAAGACGAGGCAGTGGAGCCAATGTCTCTGTGACTGTTTTCAGCACTATTTACAAAACAGTCTGACATACAGCTAACGGAGCGAGGTACTTTTCCACTGTATCTATCTATGTCCACTATGATGAGGTAGTAAAACTGAGGATGCAGCATAGACTGCACTGATTAGGTAATGAAATTCTCTAAAGTATAAAAAAAGTCTATCACGCCAAAAAGCAAGTTAAACATGAGGTTGTATTATTTTTCCAATTATCCATTCGGCACCATGGAGACAGCTAATAAAGACGGTTTGTGTTTGCCTCGGCAACAGAAGGAGAGATACCATTTGCCTCTTGCATAGAGGGACATCTATGTCACTCAGTGGGGGGTCTGACAGGGACAACAAAGGAGAAGAGGCACATCATGGGTGTATTCTATAAAAACTAAATGTTATTGCCCATTCATTTAAATCACAGCTTGAGTAAAGAGTTTCTTGCTATTCTGTAAAGAAGCAGTAATGTACACACATGATTTGTTTGTAAAATCTTGGTCAGGATTTTCAGTATATATTATATTATCAAATCATGTTTAAACAATTCCTTTCACATAGTCATTTATCTGGGATATTATCTGGGATGTTCAGGAAGTTTGTTGTTACCATGCTGGTGTGTGGCAAAGTATTTCTCGGACACACCAAACCAACATCAGAGAACTAGCAGTGACAAGTCCTCTGCTGTGTTGCTTCATGTCACCATCTTTTAGCCAAAAAGTTGCAAATTAACAAACCTTATAGACATCATTGGTTTTTAAATAATTTCCCTTGGCTCAAATAAAGTTCTACAAATCTAACACCTGCATGGATCAATGAATTTATAACGGAAAGAGTCATATATGACCTTGTTTGTAGTTCAAGGTGTCCTGTCAAAAGTTTTATAGATGTCTCTTTTATAGTGGTGGTCTAGGAGGCAAATGGGAATTTTTTTGCTGCAATATTGCGAGATACTGCTGGGAAAAATTGGAAGCAAGACTGAGTGGTGTTCCTGCAATGGTAATCATGTGCCCTTGCTGCCATACTTTGTGCATGAGGCAAACAAAACAGCAACCCAATCAAGAAAAAACTGCCTGCTGTAAACCCACCCTCCTGCAGAGGTGAACTGCAGAAACTCCTGCAGAAACTAAAGGAAGAATGCAATACCCGAGCTATACGTAGTGCCGTATACGGGTGTTCTGGGGTGAATCCACTCTATGAATCCTCTACATCACGCATCATCTGATCACACAGCATGACAGTCTTTTCACTGTCTCCTTTTTCTACTTAAGTCTTTTCCCCCAAAACAGCAGGGGGAGGAAGCAGATGGGTGGTGTGATGAGGACAGCCCTGGTCCATTTGTGCTACATTGCAGACCAACAGCTTCTCACAATTAACCAGCAGTGCTGGGGCTCAGTGTTAAATCCAAGCCACTGATGTACTGACTTGGCTCCTTTGAACATATTTAGCAAGAAAACTTAAAGTGCTAAACTTAAAGACTTGAACACAAAGCCAAGCTGTTTACATTTACCTGTATAAATATAGACTCTCTCTCGATGCTTCAATTACAATCTCCATTAGAAGACTTCACCTTCAAGTTAATCTCATCTGTATCCACATGGCTGTTAATTCTTTGTAATTCCCCGTAGATTAAGAGGAATATCAAGATAACCACAAACTGCGATCGTGCTTCTTCTTTTTGGCCTTCTTTTGGTACCAAAACACACAAATGAAACTAGGAAAGACAGTCAAAATAGTCAGAGAGCATCTGTCCCTGGTGCGCAAACGTTTGTTGGCTCATTCATCAATCCAAAGGAAAAGTCAAGACCGTGTCTGCAGATAGGACGCATTATTGCAAAATAGCAAATGTTTGCTTTCCATTTACAGCCCATGGGTCTTGTGTGTGTCTCTGTCACAAGCTGCTGCCTGGCTGTCAGTCAGTGTCACATTCACACCAATGACTGAAGGGTGATGATCACTGGATTACACAAATACGGCTTAAAATAAAATGTTTCGGTTGGCTGTATACAAGGAACTTTGAAAAACAGGGGCTAAAACAGCATATTTACTGGTATACACACAGGGGGCTCTTTCATCTGCACAAGTATGAATATGAATTTCACCCATTCAAATATTGTTTTTTCTGGAAAGAATAAAAAACAGACTGTCAAATAGCATATCTAAAATACTATTCTTATAAATTATTATTTTTTTTTTTTACATTTTTTCAACATGAGGTCTTATAATGTTGTCCCCTGTACAATTGAGCAACAAATTTAGGTCAGATAACCTGAAACTAGTTCAAACTGAAGAATTTTTGCCCTAGTTAAGATTTTTTTTTTGTTTGTTTTGCAAATTAGGGTGTGTTGGTGATGGTTTAAGCCCTTGTGTCAAGAAGTGACACAGCAAAGGTGTCTGTTATGTAAAATGAAAAATCTTTTGAATTTGCAATAAAATAACCTTACATGTTACTTTTGCATAAAGCTAAGAACAAAAGACTGAAAATATACTGCCTTTCATTAAAACTCAAATGAGTCAGTTAAATTGGTGATGAGAAATGTCACTGACAAGTTACTGAATCATGGCATGAGTTGAGTTTGAAGTAATGTCCTTTCAACAAACACATGGATCCCAAAATGTTACCAAACTTAGGAGCATAAACTACTTCAGGCAGTTAATTTAAGCAAGTTTGAGACTATAATGGAAGTTAAACAGTAACGGGCCATTCGAGGAAGCAAAGCAAAATGGTTCACTACCAGAAATCTTCTAGTGTGGATGGCTTGGATTAATTTCACAGGTATGCTATAAAAATCACACATTGAATGAGGCAGGGCTGTTCCCAGTAATTGATATGTTATCTATTCAGTAAAACATTGATGATACTATAAAAAGAGACAGCAGAAAAGAAAACATTGTAAAAAAGCATGTTAAACTCAGACACAAGCTGGACTTCAACTTTACATGAAAAACACTTGCTGTAAAGAAAAATCGATTCATGTTTAAAACAGGGCACTAAATGACCTATACATTGACTGCATTTATGCCAGTGTATATAGCATGTTAAATCCTAATGAAAATCCATATTCTGCCATCTGTTCTACAAAGATTTGTCATCTGTTAATTTTAAAACTGCACAGATAATTTACAAAGTAAAAACACATTTTATTTCCTAACTGTATTTAAAGTCTGTTTTAAATTAGAGAGAGAAACTACAAATTTCGGGGAATAGCTGTGATTTTAAAAAGGGACAAACATAAGAATAGATGTGTATCTGTCAAAAACACCAGCTCATTGTGACAAGAGACTATGTAATGCACTTTGAATATTTAAAAAATTGTTTACAACTAAAGTGGTGAACAAATATAAAACTGGGGTAGAATTATTATTTTGTACGAAATGGTTTTTTTTTTTAAATTTTGTAGTAATTTCACTTTTTGTCTTTCTGTTGTTAATTCTTTTTCATTTTTGTTTTTTATATATTTTGATTTTTGGTTTGTATAACTTAAAATTAGCAGTTAATGAGTAACTCATGAGAATATGATAAGTTTAATTTTCAGTCCACACCTTTCAGTCTATATTTTTCATTTTCCTTTCGTTTTTCCTTTCATCTTAATGCCTTGATGACGTTTATTCAATGTCATGAGCCTTTCTCTTGAAGGGCCAAGATAACTTATCAAAATTCCCCGTGAAAACGAAACTAACCATCCTGTGCTCCAACATCACACTAATGTGTGAACATGGCTCTTAAGTTATGGATGCAACATAAAGGTAGAGTAAGGTTACACGAGTTTTTAGCCGTGTAGACCTTTTCTATACAGCAAGTGAGTTCGCTTTTTTCAGATGGGTAACCACGTCTTTTAAAGCCCTAACTCGTGAGTACAAAGTAACAAAATGAGAACGATTTGGCATTAAAAAAAACACAATCCACGCACAAATGCCCTGTTTTACAAGTAGTGGCAACATTTAAATAGCTCACAAGAAAACGAAAAAGGCACCGTATGTGTCATCTGGCGCTCAGTAGAGAAATTACCAAATTCTGTTTACATTTTACACCTGGCTAATCACCGTTAGCCTGCTAGCTAACGAAAACAAGATTTGGCTAGCAGAGAAGCTAGCACACAACTTTAATCGCCTATAGAGTTGCTGACCAGCTGAGCTAAAGTGTTTGCTAACTCACCGGACAGTTAAATCGACAATATCGGAGCAACATTAACGGTCATAAAACTTTACCTGCCGCCAGCAAGAGGCTTTGTGCTGACCCAGAGTTTAACGAAGAGAGTCTACAAGCTAACAAAGCTAAAAACTGCTAGCTGCTCGTCAGCCTCGAAGAGGAGGAAGTTGTGATCTGTGTGATATTAACCAAACGTTAGCTAGATTTCGCTAGAAGGATTATTCGGACTCTTACCGTTTAAATCCCACCGCGTCTCTTTTTACTTGACAACACGAGTGTACACCGCTGTCCCCATCTCTCAGTTAACGGTGTAAGTTGAAAATGAGTTGCAGAAAACTTCCCAGGACAGCCAGCGTAAATTCCCCGAGTGAGTCTGGCTGTTGTTGTGAAGCCGGTGAACATAATAGACACAAACAACGTTCACGCTTCCGGTCAAAATTTGTTCGCTTTTCATAATAAAAGACATCCATCTGCTATCGATAGATGTTTTACAGTCGTGGGAGGTAGCACGTTATTTACCTACGTAAAACAATTTAATAACACTGGAAAAAAAAGTAACTCCTTTGTCTTTTTATTTAGTAAGTAAAAGGTACATTTATGACAAAAATATTAGTAAATGAAAGTGAAAGCACGCAGCTCCTCTTCAGAGTTACATTAATGTGTGTATTTTAATACCAGATTACTGTTGTTACTGTTGTTGTTCTTGATGATGATGATTGATTAACATATACGTATTAATTTGTTAGCAGTAGTATTGTTTGGTCATTTAATTAATACAAAGATATCTAAGACAAGCCTATTAAATGACTATCTTCAAAAGTAAATGGTAACTGTTAAAGAAATGCAGTGGTGTAAAAAAAAAATCCAATTGTCCCCTATGAGATGTAGTATTATGCTGGATAAAATGACAAAGCATAAGTAAAGTACAAGTAGTAGCTGTAGTGGTTGTAGTAGCGGTAGTAGTTGGCCTTCTGTTCTTTTCACCTTCCTTTCTTTTTTGGTATTGTTAGTTTGTCTCCATTTGTATCTGCCTGTGGCTTCTTGACCTTTCTTTACATGTCTTATTAATAACTATCTGGCTTTTATGCAGTTTTATGTGTGTGCAAATAAAACATAAAAATAAAATGAACATAAAAATAAAATAAACATTTTAATCTTCAAAAGTTCACTGAGCAAAATACTGTTGTACACACAACTGCAATTGAATGGAGTAAACTTCCAGTTTCTATGAAACAAACTTTAAGTGAGATTTGAAGTAATGGCCTGCAAATAGTTTCTCATAATATGGACCCTGCAAAACCAAAAACAGCTTTGTCCTTTCATGTCTCTTCTAATTCCTGTATGTAATTAAAGAGGATCACAAAAGAATCAAAAAAGCCTGCTTGTGTAATTTCTTCCTCAACAGTTGATGTATGTGATAACTGCCTTCGGGTAAAGCAGTTTTATGTGTATTTTTATGTTATTCAAATCTATCAACATGCCACAGTAGGAAAAGCACGAGTGTAAATGATGAAATTAACAATTCCATGTTGCTGCTTTGATTTCAGGCTCCTGGTACTGTGCATGCTGCTCACTGTCACACTCACTTAGACATTTGAATACAATAGAGCCATAGTTAGCGTCATTCGTAACACCTGTGCTTTTCCTACTATTTTTTTTTTAAATCCCTTTAATGAACTGATTTTATTTTCCCTCAGATAATATGATTTATCTGCTTTTATTTGTAAGCTACTTTTCTCATTTCCTCACGATAGCAGCTCTTGCCTTTGACACGCTGCCAGTGTTTGTGTAGCAGAGGAAATACTGACACCACGTGGCCGCCAGGGAGTCGTTTTGTCCTACACTCATCATGTACCATGTCCCTCCTATTATAGTACACGTGTAGTTTTTGTCACTTAGTGAGAACTTTACAAAACCCACATTCACTCCAGATTTATACCAACCTTCAACTTTATGTATCAGTTTCTAACCATAGAAATAGAGGCATAAGGCATATAGTTGTATATATTTTTTAATTCAATACTTATACACACTTCACATACTAAACATATTATACATATTTTACATTTTTAAATGTTTACATACTGTTGTAAAACTGAGGCATAATGCGAAGTGAAGTGTGTATAAGTATTGAATTAAAAAATATATACAACTATATGCCTTATGCCTCTATTTCTATGGTTAGAAATTGATATAGGCACATAACTGATATAGGCACATATTGTATTCATTTTTTAAAAACTTTTTATTTGTATCTTTATTTTATTTGATATTTTTACTTAATTTTTTGGTCAAACTTCTTATTTCTACTTCTAAATTCTTGTCATCAGAGAGACTGTACAAATTATAATTTCCCCCAGGGGATCAAGAAAGTATTTCTGATTCTGAACTAAATCCTGTCTGTAACCTTAAATGTAACTCTGTCCTAATCAGAATTTAAAC
Source organism: Plectropomus leopardus (assembly GCF_026936395.1). Lineage (NCBI taxonomy): Eukaryota > Metazoa > Chordata > Actinopteri > Perciformes > Serranidae > Plectropomus > Plectropomus leopardus. The sequence goes on along the minus strand of NC_142192.1, from coordinate 10,053,060 downwards.
ATATAATAGTAAACCTGGTTGTCAGCAACATTTTGTCCTCAATTGACAGTACTTTCCCAACTCCACTGATACAAGTGCACACAAACACAGTTACCATTTCTTAAATGGAATAATCTAGATATATCCAGCATCACTTCCATGAAAGTCAGTGTACCAGTCATATTTATCACATTTCTTGAAATCTTTAGTTTGTGACCTTGTCTCAGTTTAAAATAATGTACGGTGGCTTTTCAACTATGTCTGTCCATACAAGGTATTTCTACACTGATTATTAGTCTCCGGGGGGATCATCACATCATTATAGGTAGCTTCATGTCTCAGACATGTCCACCATTTAACCAAACAGACAGTCTCATGAGGCCTTTTCTCATTTATATAGTGTCTCCAGTAATCAGGCTCAAAAAGAGAAGTTAATGGAAAAAAGATAACAGATTGGTGAACCATAAGCTGTGCCAGTAAGACAGACCTGACAGAGGTGGAAAGGAAAATGTAACATTAGATATGCTGTTTGTTGACCTGTAATCGGTCTCATGAGAATCAGATTACTGAAGTTCTTTCCAGCACAATGAGCATCACATTTCTCTTCAACTGAACAGATGGTGTTTGGGTCTGTTGGTCAGAAAAAAAAATACAATAAAAATTAAAAATTGAATGTGCAAAATTGTGAAGTTCATTGTTTAAATTATTAGAATTTTCTGACAATTTATTGACAAAATAAATGTAATTGTATAATATAATATATTAATATAATAATAGTATATACTAAAATTTGATCTGATATGATATGATATGATATGATATGATATGATATGATATGATATGATATGATATGATATGATATGATATGATATGATATTATATGATATATTATGAGTTCAAATTTTGGGAGCAGTACAACAGATAAATAGAGAAGTAAAAATTATGAATAAATAAAATAAAAAGTGTATACATATTAGAGTACATGTAAAATATAAAACATGAACTTTTATTTTTATACATTTTTGAACAAAGTTACAAGGTAAAGTGACACAGTATGATAAATAGTAGAAGGTTTAATGTTACACAGACAGTGTACACCAGAGTGATATATATACTGTGCTTAAGTGATGATGTTTGTGTTATCTGTATTAAGAAATTTCAACACTCTGTGAAAGAAGGCAAAACACTTTTGACTAATAAATATCACCATGAAACTTCCCAAGTGGATTACACACATTCACAAAATATCAAAATAATATACTGTTATCTAAATCTGGCTATGAATGATATGTGAAAAAGTCCCTTAGTTGGACTTTATATTCACTTGTCTGAAAGAAGACATGTTATTGAAGCATAATTAGCCCAAAATTCACCCGTGTGTGTTTTGCCCATCTTCCATAAGTGAATTATACCAGAATGACCAATTGTATAGATCCTTATATGTTGGTTTCTTTGTTTGTCAAAATTAAAGTTCTGTCTTCTAAAATTCTTACTTTTGTATTGATTCACATCTTCTCAGTAACGTTCACAAACTGATAAACACTGTGAGAAAACATTTACCTGTAGTTGATGCACATAGACAAGCCCTGTTTTCACAATTGGGGAGTTATGTGTAATTAAATAACAAAATGAATTACTTATCAGTTACAGTTACTGAGAAAATATATGTAATTCAAGTAGTTACTTATCAAAATGTCGGACATCCAAATATATTATTTTGAATAAAAAATTAACATGTAAAATATAACATGAATTTGGTTGCTTTGTATGTTTTGCATGTTATTTTTCAGAGACATTGTTCTGTTAAAAATATTTGTTAGAAAAGTGGCATTACTTTTATAAAGTCAACAGAATAACTAGCAATCTGTGCCCTATAATATTTCAAAAGTAACCTTCCCAACACTGCTTAAAAGTTAGATCTTTTGTATGTAATTCAGAAGCTGCTTATGACCAGAAAAGAAAAAGCAAAGACAGGATGTTATGCAAACTAGATAATACCAGTTTTATTTGTAGATTACACTCTAAGAGAAAGAGAAACTTAAGACGATTTCATTTCAAAAGGAGAACAAGTCATCAAATCAGCTTTCTACTGTATTCAAATCTGTAACATTGTCCTTTGATTTTTTTCTTTTTTTAAACGAGAAAAAATATGTCTTTTTACACACATCTTTTTAAAAAGAACACTATGTACATCATGGACATCACATGCCACTGGATTTCTCATGTGGGAGGAGGCAATGCTTTTCATCTGACCAACCCCCATCGCTGTGAAAAACTTCAAGTAATCTCTTATAAAAAATAGAACATATTTATTTTTGCCTCTGAAAAAAAGATTTTTCTAAAAATACACATATGAACAGCATTACAAATTGGCAATGCATAGCTCCTGGTATCAGTCTTAATTTCATAAATGCAAAGAAGCATAACAGAATGACAAAGCTGCAAAAAATAAAATTAAAGCAAATAATTTTTTTTAAAAAAAAGGTGTGACTCCTGCAGCAGCGTAGGCTGTGGTTGAGGTTGTTACCGGTGGGAGAAAGCGCTGGTGTGTTCTTGTTTTCTAATGTGCTGTCTTCAAAGAATGTCGAAGTGTTTGCTGTAAACAGTTCAGAGGAGACGTGGGAGAGTGGTGAGGTGGAGGACTGAGGAGTGACATGTTGCAAATGGGAGGTAAAAGAGGGAGGTATGTGGCGGCTGAATAATGTCTCAGGGCTGGGACAAAAAATAAAAGTGGTAAAAGAGAGGAGAGCTGGCTGTTTGAGGTGGAGGTGAAGAAGAGAGGTTTAGAGTGGAGGAAGAAAGACACAGAGGTTGGGAGAGAGCTGGAGATCCCTGCCGATGTTGGCTTCACTGCCAGAGCTGTAGGTGCATGGCCGCCGGTGGAGGTGGTTAGCAGTCACTGGTTTTCGCCCTGTCACATGACACAAAGAGTTTAAAGAGGTTGAACTCAAAAGCACCATTTTCTACCAGAGTGTCAGTGAAGCTCAAGAGTGATCAAAGGACCTAGTGCCACATCATCAAGTTAGCATCTTCAGCCTGGTCAAGTTTACAAGATAGAACTAAACCACAGAGAGTGGAAATTTAAAAAAAAAGAACTTTTTTTCTCAGCTGCTAATAGGAGCTGTGGCACCATGCCGTGTCTTGGATCACTTTATTCACACCAAGTTTAGATTGAGTGTAAATGCAGTGAAAGCAGCCATCGTGTTTATCAAGCAACATTTCACACCACATTCATAAGTTCTTAGCAGGAACTTTTTCAAGAAAATTTCTCTTCAATTCTAGCAGAGCACAAGAAAACTTGATTAAATGAGACTCAATCCAGTATGATGTACACATTTTTTGAAGGTAAGAGCAGAGCTGATGCAAATAGTTGATTGATAAACCCTTTGAAACCTGTGCAAACTGGCTTGTTTTCTTTCATGAAAAGAAGGCAATGAGAAACTTAATTAGAAATGACCCAAATATTTGTAAGATATTAGTATAAAGTTACAAAAACAAAGGTAAAAAAATAAAATAAAAGAAGTGACATGGAAGAAAGTATTAAAATAGAAATAAAAACACATACAGAAATACATTTTATTAATATATATATATTTTTTATAATTTTCAGGTAATTTTCTTGGCACCTTTTAAGAATGTCTTGTCACTTGCAAGACATTTTTATACCAAGTTGTTGATTCCCATTTTAAAAAAAAATAAATCAAACCAATTAGCTTAAGTTTCAAAGGTTTAAATTCTTGTGAAAGGTTCCTGAACACAGCACAAGAAAATGTATGTCAATCCAGGTTTAAAAGGGTTAACAGAAAATTAAAAAGCAACAAAGGTGATCACTGATTAATCACTTCGGTCAATTATCAAGTAAAAATGCCAAATATTCCCTGATTCATTTTCTGTTCATGTCTTTTTTTAAATATCATTCTATACTGAAGATCTTGGGTTTCGGCCTGTTGCCGGACTCTCTGAACTTGAGATGAGCGCTGTGACCTACTTCCACGTTCAAAATCCTACAGTGCAAAGGTTATGCACTATGGACATCTAAAGCTTCTAAGTCCAGGGTAGGTAATGCTGCCAAGCTGGCTATAGCTCAAACATCAACTCCCAAGGTTGAAAAATGAAGCCAATGAGAATGTGCCAAAAACTGCAGTTCCTCGAATAGCCACTTGAGAATGAATCCAAGAGCAGGTTAATCCTCGGAGACAGCTGTGTTTAAATACCCAACTTTACAACAGAAATAAACATGTTTGCAGCCTGGTACAAAACATTCAAACTTTAAAAAGGCCAAAACATAACTGATGCAGTTTAAAAACCAACAAACCAATTTAGGAAAAAAATGTCATGCTAAGGTGGAGAAACATAAAAATCTCATTAAACAACTCTGAAAGTTAAGAGCAGCAGTTAAACCACAGGAACATGCAACACACTTGTGAGCTTAAACCCAAACACGTTTGGTGTGATGGATGAATGACCCCGGACAAGAATTTACTCTTCGTGGCTTAATTATTTAAGTTCTTCCTTAGTGTGTCTGTCAAGAGACCATCAGTGACTCTACATTTTCTGTCCTAACCACCAAAAAAAAAGCACTTTAATGTGCAAAAAAGTTTAGTGAGGTGAAAACTTTAGTGGTTGTTGATTCTAATTGTGTTTTATGCCGGCATGCTTAATGACATTTGACAAGAAGATCAGACAGATAAAGAAATGCCACCAAATTTGAATATATGATGCACGCACTGGATTAGCACCTTGCATTATTCCAACCCAACCTGACATTTCAGAGCTTCAACAACCATAAACCACAAATGTACACACACACCCACACACGCACGCACGCACGCACACACGCACACACACACACACCATGCTACAGTGCAACCAAAATTAACACAACTCCAAACCATAAGGGCTGAGCAAATCATGAAAGGAAGATCAAAGCATCAACAGAAACAAAAACACAGCAGACACCAAGTACACACGCACACACACGCACACACACACCTCCATGTACAAGAGTGGGCGTTCTTTTTAAAGGCTGCGGGTAACCATCGTCCTCTAAATGTGCTCTTCGTGGTTGTTGTCGCTGTCACAGAGGGGGGTAACGATACACTGCCCCCCACTGGACAGGCCAGCTCTTGTCATGTGCAGCAAATGCAGCCCAAACTGTCCGAGAAGAACCACAACAGCAGAGTAAAGGCTCGTCAGAAATGGTGCAGTTTGGGCCGAATTACTGGAACAACACTGACATGTCACACAACAAAGGAGAGGCTTCTGAGAAATGACTTAGTGAGCCATTTTTGGAGTGGCACAGTCATCAGAAATAAGTGCTTCATCAGGGCAAACCGTCCCGCCTTTATGAGAGCATGAAGTAGTTGTCAGTTAGCTACTCTGCTGGTGGCTTCACACTAAATATCTGAGAATGTCGAGGCAGAGGGAAAGAGAAAATCAGCACTGCACGAAGTCTAATCTCTGCTATTAGGAGTTTGAGTCATGCACTGGGAAAGCCTGCCTGGATTCCCTCTGTGAGGTTAAAGAAATTCAGCCGAACACTGACTCATATCTTTTCTTCCTCTGCATCTGTTTCACATCACAAGAGTCGTAGAGTAAGTATGCTGCCTTTTTACTCTTTCTAGAGGAAACTAGAAAAGAAAGAAGCACGCAAAAATGATTACACAATGCAGATTCTCTCATTATTATATATGCATTGCACCAACATCAGTTCTTTTTCTTAAACTGATGGATTTGATCTGATCCTCAGTCTCTTTTGATTAGTACTTATGTTTGTATATCACATTTGGCTAGTGATGATGCTTTTTAGCTGGCGCAAAATTGATGTGAAACAACAGAAAACATCAGCCACTGCCATCAGTGAACGCCATCTTATTTGCCTATTGGCCGATGGCGGTCAACAAGGTAAACCTCGGCCGATAAACTGGTGCATCCCTAGTAACAAAATCTGATGCTTTGTGGATCAAGAATAAGCGTTGGTTTGAGCTAAAATATATATATGTACCTTTTTCTCTTCTTCTCCGACTCATTTGTCCTAGGCTTGCTTTGGGGTGTCTTAGGTGTGCCTGATTTGGAGATGCTGTCTTCTCTTCGTCGTTTGCTGCGTAAAAAGGAGGTAAATTGGTTTAAAAAAGAAAAAAAAACCCACCATCAGTGACCCATACAGAACATTTATCCACTGATCGTGACCAATGGCCAGACTGAGAGTACTGACTGTGTCGTGCTGCCGTCCTGCTCCTGTTCCTTGCAGGGAGGCTGTGCTGGTGCTTTGCTATCCTGTCTGTAGTCTCCTCCCTCCTCCAGATGACCTCCCCGCTGGCTGCCGTTGTGTCTCTCTATTGGACACCTGGCCTGGGGCTGAGTTGAGGGGGGAGACTCCGATGTCGGCTCCTGATCTTCTCTGGACAACTCTCGCCACCGTCTCTGCACAGACAGGAGTGAAAGATGAATTAAAGGCCTAAAATCAAGGAGTTCTCGGTTATTAGAGTTTATCTCATTTTGGAGGAGTCCACATGGCATTTTGTCTTGCTATAATTGGGTTAATGATATCCAGGTGTTGCACATTGGAATATAATATTTTTAATTTAAAAAAAGTTCACACTGTGGCTGTCTTGCTGGCAATATTTTATGAATTAATTTTCAGCACGAGAAGACTGATAAAATATAAAACAGAAAAATATCAATCACCAAGCCAAACCTAAGCCGTACTTTTAAGTTTTTCCTCTACAACCAAACTCACTTTAACATCACTCAGCTGCAGTTGCAGTTTGTTTTTAAGGGATGTCCAAAAGTTGCTCTTGGCACAAACAGCGCTTCAGGAGCATGATGCCAAAACACAGAGAGCTTTGCGACTAAAGTGTCTCCATGTGTTTGAATCCATCACACACACCCTGAAGTCTACTGAAAAACACCACTTATCAGAACACTAAATCTTTCTTCCTACTGAGAAAACAGGACAGACAACAGATTTGGAGATAAAATCAAGAAAGTTAGTCTCTGTGTGTGTGGTGCAGGTACCTGTACAGAGGAGTCTCCCATGATGTACTTGGACCCTTCGAGGACAGCCATGTAGGAGAAGCGTAGCTGGTCAGGGGTCTGGATCAAGCCCATGCGGTATTTCCTCATGTCCAACAGGATGCTTCTGATGTCCACTGATGAGGGGTCTTTCCTCTTGTCCATCTGGACAGGACAGCAAATGTAAATTAGCTCAGTTAAGCCAGTTTTATTTAATACTTTGTAAGACCGTTTCAAAATAATTTAGTACTTCACTTAACCCTTTCAAACCTGAGCAAATTGGTTTGATTTCTTTAAAACATGGAGAGAATGCAACAAACAACTCAATAGGACATGGCTAAACAATTAGCAATAAAATACTAAAAATAAAAATGAAAATGTGCAAGTAAAAAAAAAACCCAAAAAACAAACCAAACCAGAAAATACATTAGAATGCTGAAAAAAAGTTTTTTTTTCTGTTACATAATTGAAAATATAATATTATTATACTACTAAATATAGCTTTCAGTACTTTTTCCTATTTGTTTTGATAATTTTCTAATAACCCTTCCCTCTTTTTAAAACTATTTTAGGTGATTTTCTTGTTATATTTTATAATTTTTTTTTTAATTTGTGGAACATTTCTTGACACGTTGGTCATAGCTTTTTTCCCCCCAATTTTTTCGAAAGAAATCAAACTGATTTGTTCAGGTTTCAATGGGTCAAATAGCTTGTGAATGCAGCACAAGAAAACTGATGTTGATCCAGGTTTCAAATGGTCTGATTTTTGAACAAAATTTAGAGTAAATGAGGTTAATCTACATTATGCCACTATAAAGCAAAAGGACAGTATAAGGTTCGGTGGTAGGTTCAAACATTTGTAACATCAGAAATGTGGACTGTCACACGGAAGAGAGTATGAATCATGAAGAAGAGCTTGAATCATTTTGACAAAAAGAAATTAAAAGATGGAGAATTGAAACTAGATAAAAATGTCTGTGGCAGTTTCGACTTCACAAATTCAAATTGAAGACTCATGACTTTTGGAATAAAATGCTGTAATTGACCTTTTATTATAAGTAGTCTGTTTTTCTTCATCATATTTTCATGAGTTTCCCAACATGCCATGAGAAAATGTTGCATTTCAGCTGCAGGTAGTACATAACCACATAAAAGTTAGTTTCTGTTTTAACTTCTTGAGGTGTTCTTGTTCAGTAGTTTTCATCTTTTAACTTCACTCTGAACCAGATATCAATCAGAATAAGGTTTTTTTTAAACTTGAATTTAAAATATTTTGATCAATCCTCAAATAACTCATCATTTCAGTCATGGGCTTCAATCAATAAAATTACTGTCTGCCTCAAAAATGGAATACTTTGATGTATTAAAACTCATATACTGATTGACTATTTGATGCAAAAACACACTCACGCTATGTGTATTTATTTCCATGCTTTATATACAAGCAGGTCAAGCAAAAATCCCTGGTAAACATGGCAACACAGAATGAAATATGTCTGTCAGCTCTAACACACAAATGTCTACATATCAAATAACGGCATCAAAGAACAAAAGAGACAAAGAAAAGTTAGTCAGAACATGGAAACACTGATAATAAGCAAAACTTACCAGGACCACACACGTGTCGACTAATGAAAACGTCCCCGAGCGTCCGATTCCAGCGCTGCAGTGCACCACAGCTGGCCCGTGATCCACCCCCAACGTTCCTGACTCCCTCACTTTGAAGAGGAAGTTTAGGAAGGATGCTGGGGACTCTGGGACACCAAAATCAGGCCACGTGGTGTAATGAAAGTGGTAGATCTCTCTCTTCTCTCCCGTCTGTGGATGCAGACAAAGAGGTCTCAATAGCAGATAAAAAACGTCTATTTGTTCACAGTGAGACAGTCAGCACTGATTTTTACAAGCACTGTGTTAGGCGGGTTGTTATGTTTCTGTTTCAATTCATGCAAGAAACCAGGTTCTGAAAACCTGCCACACCAAAACAGCAAATCAAGATGTGTGTGTTTTTCTGTCTTATATATATTTTCATTGCAATCACCTCAGCGGTTTAATTTTAATTTAGTGGATTTTTTTTTATTTTGAATGTTAAATGTATGTGTTCATTTTAATATAAAAACAGGTGAAAGATGAATCACAGGATTATATAGCATTAGACTTTGCAGCAGAAATACTGTAGTTGTAGCATATGCTGTGTATTTTACATACTGAAATGTCTCTGTGGCATCTAGAGCTCATTTACATTCTCTGCACACCTACACATTACAAAAACATTGAATGTGTGGGGAGCATAAAACTATGATGTGAAAACAGAATGCAAATAGTTGCAGTGATAGAAAGGGTTTTTTTTTCTTTCAGTTCAAGGAAAAAGGCCTGAAACCCTTAAACCATTTCAGTTCTCCTTTAACTGCCCCTTGTTGTAAGTAACAATACTCTGGCCTACACTAAGATTCTGCAGCTCCAGCACTCTGGTGGTGTAGTAAGACTTGATGTCTTCTGACAACAGCGTGACCAGGAAACGTGTGTCTCTGAAGGCCATCTCCCTCTCTTCAGCTGTGGGCCAGTACTGAGCACACTTTTCCTGTCGCACAAGGAAAGAGAAGACAAACATGCTCAGAGATTCCAAAATAAGTTACACGTCTGACAAAGAAATACACCTGATAAAAAGCAGATTAGTCAATATGTTGATTTCACATAGACATAAACAACAGTATGTACATCTATACACCAAAAACAAGAGATGCAGATGTACATCTACACACCAAAACAAACTAGTATATGTTGTTGCACCTCTGCATATTTTAGGGCACCTTTTGAGTTATTTCACAATGCACCAATAAAAAGAATACAAAATAAAATAATAAAATAATAAAATTTCTGATGTATTACTTTTAGGTATTATCATTAATAATAATAATAAAATAATAATAATAATAAAATCAATAGTCAATCAATTTTCAATCAGCGCAAAAGATACATTTTGCTGCAATAATGATTGAAGTGAGATGAACACACTTAAAACACATGCTGACAAAGTATTTTTTTGGGAACATAATTTGCAGTGGGAAAAGGTAAATCACAGTATATGTTATTGCAGCATAGGACTGGCATGATATCAGATTTTCAATACATGTTGTGGTCAAAAAAATTTCACATAACAAAATAATCACAATATTGATTGGAAAAAAAGGAAAAACTATACATACAATTGCTATCAGTAAAATTCTTTTCAGTTTTGTTTATTGTGCGTTTTTTTGGCAAATAAATTCAACTCAAAACACAGATGTAGCGAGGTGGAGAGAGACTCTGTACCCATAACTGTACTAAAGTGAACAACAAACGCGAACACTTAAAGGACAGGAAAAAAGTAACCAAAACGCAACGGGGAGAAGGAGACAAAGCAATAGCGGGATAAAAGAGGAAATGATTCAAGAGGCGACTGATTATTTACAAGATATTATCATGTGTGCGTTATGAACGTGATATCAATATTTCATTTTTTGAAAATCATGGTTGTGGTCAACACCGTTATATTGTGGCACCCCTAACTCAGAATATCGCATAACATTCAAAATTGCACTAATATTGTAAAGTGAGTTAAATGTCATGATAACATGGTATTGCAGGTCCTCTGGTGATGTCCACCCCTTGTTAGAAATCATTAAAATCATTTTTTTAAAGAAATGAATTTGAAAAAAAAAAAAAAAAGGTTTAATCCTAAAATATACATAAAAAAACGACAATTATTTTACTTCCCTCTTCTTTTTGAGAGTATTTCAACAGTTTTCTCTTCTTTTTTTATGTACTTTGTGTGGTCAAATCCTAACACATTTCATCATTCAGTATCTTCTTAGTTATCAGACAATGACCAGAGTCAGTTCAGGATAAGTCTTTTATGTAACCACCACTCTGCAGGATTGGAGAGCTGGCCTACATTAAAGATCCTTGCGAGGTTAATAATATCTGTGGACTAGGTACTCTTTATCTTCTATTTCCAAGAAAACAGTGAGGGAATCTCATGACTCGGCAAGATCCACCCCAGCTGCTTTACTGAGATAACGAGAGATCCCAGCTGCTCTGCGTGAGAGAGTATGTGTGTTTCATCGGCATATTGCGGGATCACTGGATTTAAAAGGAGTTGCGAGGTTGGGCTGCATCCCAGTCCCTCACATACATCTGTGAACACGCTGTCAAAACACTGAATTCCTGTAATACTGCTGACAGGAGAGTAAAGCTTCACGGCGGACAACTTGAACAAAAAATTAATCAGAATTATTTTACACTGCTAGCAAGCCACAAACTTGTGTTGCTGTGGATAAAGTGTGTATGACTAGTCTTTTCTGTGGTCTATTCAGTATTATTCAGCAGTCTATCTGTGTGTGGGTGTACACACAAGACAAATAACAGATGTCAAACCAGACAATACTGTGTGATTTGTCTTTTTTCATAACTATATTGAGCACTTACTGAGCCTTTCTCGATGACCCTGTTTAGCATGATGATGGCCTTGGTCTTCTGCTCCCAGATCATGAGCCAGAAGTGGCCACAGGTGTTCCTGAGCGGGCCCTATGGACAACAAACAAACAAACACACACACACACACGCACACACACACACACACACACACACACACACACACACACACACACACACACAACACACTTTGATCAGTTACGTGGCAGAAGGAAATTAAATCATTTGCAGTGTAAATGTGTGTAATCTTTCAGTCGTGACTGAATGTTGAACGCTTTAGGCAGAGCACTGTCTTTATTAATGTGATAACTGTGCAAAAGCGATTTGCTGAATGATAACAAATGTTTATTTAAAGGTCAAGACATCTAAAGGTTATGATGTGGTTGAGTTGGGAAAAAAACTGCTCTCTTTCAAATGAAATATTCTTAAATGTCAAATGCCTTTCATATAATACAAAGATAACATACAGAGGGGCGTGGATAGAGCTGAGAAACAGTCAACAAGTATTTACTTTGCTCTTCATGTGTTTATTGTAATTTTATGTTACTGTTTTTGCACCTTGTTTTTTAAATCATACTTGGCACCTTGTTTCTTATTCTCTAACATTTTAATATTTTAATATTTGTATTTTTTTTTTTACTATTGTATTGTTCTTTTGCTGCTTAAACTGTACCTCATAGCTGCTGTAACACTGTGAATTTCCCCACTGCAGGACTAATAAAGGATTCTCTTATCTTAATTCAATAAAACTGTATTGTTGTCCACGAAGGTGTTAGTAACAGGATTAAAAGAAACACCATCGTGCACAACAACACAGTTTGGTTCCATGTAACTAAGCATGCAAAAGACTAAAAGGCTGTGGAATAGCTGCAGAATAAACTGCTGCAATTCACTTTTTCAGGATACCAGAAAATTATCGGACAGAAGCAAGCATTTCCTCGATTTTTTTCATTTCTCTCATATTTTTTTATTGTGCAACAACCAAACTGTATTAAGTATTTTCAGACTGTCGCTTATCAGTGTTGCAGTACATTCTAATGCCTTAAAGAGATACTTTCCAAACAATTTTGTACCATAACAATGTGGTTAGTATGTGTAAATGAACTATGTTAAACTTCCCTTCATCTTGCCTGCACCCAGATCTCACAGCTTATTTGCCAGCTTTTTTATTTGCTCTTCTGCTTTTGCTCAAACTACAACTTGTACTGTACTGTCGGCATGAGGACACAGAGTACAGAGACGAATGAAGAGAGAGAGAGAGAGAGAGAGAAACACACTTCTCACTCCCTCAAACATGCTTGACACTTTTAACAGTAAAACTAACCACTGCTAATCAAATACGATGTTATCGTATTATCTATTTCTCACTGAAAACGACTTCAGAAATGTGTTTTAGTGCAGCATTTGGCTGCAATATGAGAATTTGTGAACTCGAAGTTAATGTCAAGCTGTTAATTGAAAAAACTGGTGGCTGAAAATACTGAGATCAAAAAGTAAAACTAAGCGACTCTGATCAAATATGAACCAGATTCTGTTACGAAATTGCCTATTTCATGCCTAAAATGTTTTCAGAAACATTTTTTAGTTTCCTGTTTAACTGTAATATGATATTGTTCCTTTCGGGCAGCCACCATATTATTTCCTGTGGACGAAAGGGCCAAGCTTGCATTAAATCACCCACCAGCAGGAGTGGTTATTGATCCAGTGAGATGCAGTGCATTCTGGTACTTGTACGTTTTCTACCTCTTGAAGCAAAAAAGAGAAACCCACAGCCCCTTTTCTCTTTCTTCTCTAGTCGTGTAGCACCAGTTTCAAAAGCATTTGCATCTTTCTACTGCATAGATTTATGAAAAGGTCATCTTTTCAGCAGTAAAAAAAACTTCTTCAACAAACCACAAATGAATACTACAATCTCTTCCTCATCTAAACACAACCAATGCACACTGAACACTTGTCAGCAAACTTACCATACTGTGAGACAAGGTCAGTGCGTGTTTTTGAACATCCAAAAAAGCATTTCACAAAAGTTCTACATGTTTTTGCTTTATAACATCCCAGAAATGTCTGTCTGTTGTCTAATTCTTGAATTACTCAGCAAGGCTACAATCCACAATTACTGTAAGAATTAAATTGAGCAAACTTTCTGTGGCTTTCAATGACTGACGCAGTATGCACAAGAACAAACAAGAATCAGTATTATCAGCCTAGTCTGACTTTTCTGCGGTCATGTTAGCAAGAAAAAAAACATCACATGAAAAAGTTCAGTGGTTATTTGTAATTTCATTTCCTGAAGACAAGTAAATATTCAAAGGCGTACGGGATAAGGACGCCTTTGTGTTGGGTTTCTGTTTAAGAGCCAGTGTTTACCACTTTAGCTTTATGAAGTACTTTACATCAAGCATTTGTACTCAATAATCGTAGTATTTTAAACTTCAAAATATCATTAATACTTTTTTTCTTTCTTTTTTTTTGGCATAGCAATACCAATAAAAAAACTTTCATGGATTCTTTCCTTCTAAAGAGCGGATTTCCCTGCTTCTATGTTAACATTTAATCATTATCTTTTCTCCACATTTAAAAAAAAAAACAAAAAAAAACTTTGCAGTGTTTTTCTATTTCCACTGGTTTCTATGTCAATGTTATTACATAAATAGTAGCAGTATGTATGATACCAGTAGAAAAGCTCAAAAACAGCAAAAAAACTAACTGACTGCGTAAAACAGGAGGATGATTTCAAGCAAACGGCCAGTGTGACTGGTGGTGTTACATACACAAACTGATGTTAGATAGCATTTATCTTTAAACGGTACCCAGAAATATTTAAGATCCTGCATACAAATGTCAATACCAAGCAGCTGACTAGGATGATTGTAAATATTTTGTAAAAGCACCAATAGTCAACCCTAAAGTATCTTTTAATATCTATATCAAGGTATTTGGTAAAAAATATTATGATGTGCAATTCTCTCCATATCGCCCAGCATTACTACACACTGATAACATTGTAGGCAAAGAACAGGACACAAATAATACTGATTTGAAGAAACTATTACCTAATTATGTATCACATTACTTTTTTTTCTTGTCTATTGCAAAGTATGCAGAAAAGAACAGAAAAATAAAGCCACTCTGTCTGACGGTAGAAATACAACAAGTGATACTACAGTTTTTCATTTTCCAGTTTTCTAAAACTTTGCAATTTTGCAAGAGTATATATATATATGAGAGACTCATGTCATAAATTATCATGGAAATGAAAAAACTTATATGTCTTTTACATAAATATTCATTCATTTTTTTCTGTGTTCCAAAAAATTGTTTTAAATAATTGAATTAAATCTAGGACACTAGCAGGAATTTTTTAATGCATTTTTTAATAAAAATGCTACGTTGATATGAGGCATGAAATCAACACTTGTATGAATATTGAGACATTTCCAGACAGCCATTTCATTGTTACTTTACGTTTTTGTTTATTTGGTTTGTGTAACACAGTTTTTTTGTGTTGACGTTAATGTGCTATTCTGTTTATTTCTCTGTAAAAACTCAATCTAAACTTCAGTGAGAAAAAAAATCATAATTTTCTGTGCTTTACTGCATATAAAACAAGTTTAGAATTCTTGATAAATGTTAACATATTATGGAGGATATGTTTTTACTGTTTTAAAATAGGCTACTACTACACAGAGAATCACTATATATTTGAGAGATATAGCGACTGAAGGAGCACACATCGACCAGATCTACTTTACTTTGTATGTAAACACACACAATGTGTCTTAAAACCACAAACACTCCTGCAGTTTACATTATATAGTGAAACTTTACTAATCACTGATTAATTCATTTTAACCAAACAAGCTCTTCTTATCATCCATCACGCTCAGTGACATCACATATACAAGCACAATTACACATGCAGTCCAGAAAACAGAGCTGGTCCACTCAGCCAATCAACACAGTTATTTGCTTTACAGGCATATCGATCTGTCAGCCACAAGTTTTCTGATAACACCACCTGACTGGCTGACTTCTCTCAGTGGAGCTGTACTGCTGTTTACGAGAGGGTGATGGCAAAAATTGTCTTAAATAAATAATGGTGTGCTGTTATGTTACATAATAGCAATTTTTGTTTGTTGTGTTGTTTTTGTAAGTTTTTGTTAAGTTTTGTCGCAAACTGGTTAAATGGTTAGTTTATGAATTGATCAGTTGACCAAAACTTATATGCATCTTTTAAAATAATTCTTTATTGTGTTTCTTGTTGACAGACAAGTATTAAAGTGTGTAAAATTTAACACGCTTTAATACTTGTCTGTCAACAAGAAACAAAGTAAAGACTAGATTCAGTTTAGAAACAATGAATCTGTTTGGACTTTTTAAATAATTGGTTAACAATTCATATAATTCAATAAGTTAATAATTCAGTAAGTCATTTTTGGAAGAAAAAAAAAAAAGACTAGCATACACCTGTTTGCCTAAATGTGAGGGTTTTCAGCTTTTTCTTTGATTGACTTCATGGTTACTTTTTCATCTTTGCAATTTCCATACTGTTTGTTTGGCCTAACCAAGCAATCCGAGGACATCGCTAAAGTGTTAAGGTTGTAATAATAGTGCATGGTTGTTTTTACGGTAATAAAAAGCCTTGGACTTGCCTGAGTCAATATGTAACTTCTCTGGGCTTCCTCCATGACTACCAGACTTGCGTTGATGTAGTCATTGTCTGTGCTCTCCAGCTTCACCCGGCTGTGATCAACTGCGGGCAGCATGAAAGAGAAACATATTTAGGGATCGGTTGTAAATTGACAGACACTGTTAAAAACGTCACACTGTAAACAGTTTGGACTTTACACAAATGTTTACCTACATGGACTGACATCTCTGTATCTGTTTCGGTTGCGATTCTCTGGATACTTTGCTACTTTGTAAGAGCACTCGTGGGACTGATTCCTTATTTCCTGAAGACAATAGAGAAACAGTTAGAAGCAGGCGATGCACAACGTGTATGACATTAAATTTGGTACAGTGACAGCGGCTCGATCACACAACTACTTGTTTATGATACGATTAAGCGTAGCATCCTATGAGAAGCGTGTTTGTTCAATAACCACAGCGTACAAACACTTTTACTTTCAACTCTGAATATTATACAACTTATCAAAATTAAATCCTACTTGTACAATGGATCATTAAAGTCAAACAAGTGCGTTAAATGCTGTGGCTAATCACAGCGAGCTTCTAACACATGCAGATTTTACGGTATCATTTGTCATATTAACGTGTCTATTGATAAAAACTGAAAATACTAATAACAGGCAGAAAACAAACACATAAAGGAAACAGTCGATAAACAAGAGTTGAGATAGCGGATACTAGATAAGGTAGCCGAACTGTTAGCGTGCTAAATTATTGCGCGTTTTAAGTACTATCTATTTTAGCTTTATGCTAACTATGCTAACAGACTTACTAGGTACAGTTTTTGCCACCGGCCCTCTGAGTCTATGTCTTCAAACTCCTTTTCCATTTTCACCGTGGCACTGTCAGTCTGTTGTACTCAAGTTAGGTATAATCAGCTGTCCGACTGTCTACCTCATTACTTTAGTTAGGCTGGGGAAGTTTTTGGTCAAAGACGTGTTACTTCCCTACGACGCAAACGAGCTCTCTGAGTGTCCGTTGTCTCTCTGCTGTGCTGCAGCTGACATCTGAAGAGGTGACACGTGCGCATGCGCCGACAGAGGTCCTCCAGTAGCTGTCAAAAACAAACGCAGCAAAGATATTCAGTGAACACACGAGATGTCAAACAACCTGCTCACTCAGTCTCAACAAATCTGTAAATTCTTTTTGAATACTTTATACTTTAAATAATATAATGTAATATTGTATTCTGTATTGTACTGTTTACTATATTGCACTATAGTATACTATCCTATCCTATACTTTACCATACCAAACCATACCATACCACACTATACCATACCATACTATACCTATACTATACTATACTATACTATACTATACTGGGCAAGGCAAGTTTATTTATATTGCACCCTTCAGACACAAGGCAATTCAAAGCGCTTTACAGGGGCACTGAAATTCATGAGACGCAATACAGAAAGAAAACATTAAAATTGCATTCACACTTAACCAACACTAAATAAAAACACTTAAATAACACTGGTGATTTTAATCAACTCATCCTTCAACTCCAAAAATGTAGCAGGATCAAGGACAAATTAAATTTAATTTGATAAACTTTGTTTAAATATAACAAATAAATCTACCTTGTACCTTTTACCTCCAAGGACAACAGCAAGAGAAAAAAGTCACTGGAAAGCAACAGTGAACAATAATGTTTTAAGCCTTAATTTAAACAAGTTAAAGTTTCAGCAGACCTCAGGTGAGGAGCATAAGGACTAAAAGCTGCTTCACCATGATTAGTTTTGATCCTGGGAACACAGAGCTAACCCGTCCCACATGACCTGAGGGGTCTAGATGCATCATATCATACAAGTAAATCAGAAATGTATTTAGGCCCAGGACCATGTAATGCTTTATACATGAGTAACAGTATTATAAATCAATCCTTTGACTCACAGGAAGCCAGTGCAGAGATTCGAGCATTGGTGTACTGTACTATACCATACCATACCATACCATACCATACTATATTATCTTAATGTTATTCTGCCTTGCCACATCTTATATTATATCAGTCCTATATCTCTATTTTGCTCTTGAAATAAGTGAATGAACAATAAAATGTTACTTTTGATTTAATTAAATGAGGCATTTTGTTGGCCGTGGATTTTCTTAATTAAGGAGCAAATATTTAAAGTGTTATCAAACTTCTCATTTAACTATAACTTACATCTCTGCCTGAGTATTTTACTTAGGCAGAGTAAAGTGCTCTTCTAAAAATGCTTTCAGGTTAGACAATATTGTCAGAATCACCCTTAACTGCTTTCAAGCAAATATTTGTAAATGGCTTAATTATAGTAGTTACACTTTGAATTTACCTTTAAGGCCTGAAGTATTTTTCGAATGATGGATGTGTCTTTTTCAGGGCCAAACCTTTTTTTTTTTAGAAACTTCCCTCTTAAAAAAATGCTGTCAGGACATTCCTCTCCCACGAGCAGTCCTACAGAGAAACCACCCAAAACAATGATGCAGACAGAGAGGAAAACCACAAACTTGGCAAACAGCGATTTATGGTCACAGATGAATCAGAGTGCTGTCTTGTTAGCACTATGTAAGTTGTTGTAACGTGTTTGTAAAAAAAAAAAAAAGGAATCAAATTACAGGGAGGCGGGACTGCCTGGAATACAGTGTGGCACTTGGCCAACCACTTTCAGTCAGGCAGGCGGAGGCAGGGCCCACTGAGAGTAACACCATCAGTCTTTATGGTTTTGGATAAATTCACACTGAATTTTTGTCACAATGTTTTATTGAAAAAAAAAAAACATTTAAATGCTGCAATACTAGGAAATAGTATTCTAGAAGTGCATGTTTGGGTCAATTTCTGTAAATGAAATAATGTTTGTATATCTAAAAATTATTATCAAACTAAAGGAGATATAAACTCAATATGATACATATAGTCTTTGCTGTATTTCCCAGAAATCATGTGTTCAAAATCGCAAAAACTTAATATATGTGCATCAGAACAGTGCTGGAGGGATGCCGCTGCCAAACAGAAGACTCCAGGAAGTCGGGATCTTCCATTTGTTGGGTGTTTGGCTCTGAAATGTGAAGCAGGGAAAAAACATCATAAGAAACTTATGATCGCAAATCAAATTGTAGAACACAGCTATTTGTACTGAATCAAACTAAGCATGTTGTCCACTACCACAGAAGACTTTTCTTAGCGATTCTGATTTCATACAGTACAGGAAAGACGGCTCTGTAACCTCACGGTGTGTAAGGTTGTCACTTACAGGACCGTCCAGCAGATGAAGCCAGTCGTTGAGGTGGTTGACTAGAGTGAAGGCGTCTGGGATGTTGTCGCCTTCTGAACAGAAGAGCAGCAGCACGGCCAGCGGGATATCCTCTGCACAACTGAAAACGTGCAGCACACATGGTCAGACATATAAAAACAGCTGCTTTGTCTTGGTCATACTGAAGATATTCTGGAGTTTTTAAAGCACATTTGAAAGAATACTTTTGAACATAAATAACGCTCAATAAATACAACAGCACTACATCGTAAACTTCACATAAAAGAATCGTCCCAATTAAACGTCAAGTCCCTTTTATGAGCCCGCTGTGGCAACACATTTTGAGAATTAAAGGCCTGCAGAGGCCTGGTCTGACTGACATTCAGTTCATAATAATCATAATAATTTATTCAAAATATTATTATTATTATTATTATTATTATTTTTAAGGATTTTTTTTCAGGTCATGTCTTGCTTTTTTGTTTGTTTTGGGGCAAATTTTCAGGGAGTTTTCTTGTACTTGGGTCATTTCTTCTTTTGCTGCTCATTAACTTCTTACCATGTTTTTTGGAGGGAAAAAGGCCAATTTGCACAGGTTTCAAAGGGTTAAATGAATAATTTGATTGTATTTCCCATCTTTGCAGATAACCATTTTTTTGTGAAAGGAATTAAAAGACTGTCCCACATAGACATCTGTCCCAAATATAAGCCTGTTGTGATCAATTGCTTTAAGCAAATAACAGCTGGGTTGTGTTAAAAAAAAAAAAGAAAATGGTATACTTTTCCACTGTTTATGGCAGTTTCCCCAAAGTTTTCAAAATAGGCTAACATGCAACAATTTTACTTAGAAACAGGTCTGTTACAGAATGATCCAATATCTAAGACTCTGTCCTTAAAAAAAAAAACATACATGCAATCAGAGGTAATTGATCACTCTTGCACAACATCTGGAGTCTGTGAAAGCATGCAAGAAAAAAAAACGTTTTCTTCATAAATTCAAGGTAACACGTGATGAGCAACTGTTACACAAATGGTCATTTTGCAGGGCGAAGTAGCCCTTTAAGTTGACATCTAGTAGTAGACGCACACAATTGTTATGTGACATGACATAAAAGGTCAAATCACATAACCTGAGTGTGATGCTTCAGAGGCATTAGATGTTGGGATTCAGTGTTATTTTTTTGCGCCGTATGTTAGATATGTACAAAAAGGCAACGCATTCACCAAAGGACAAACTTTTTCATAATTATGACATGGTTACAGTCACCACACATTACATGCTTCTGGCTGCACACACACAGCGGGTGCACAGTTATGACTGCTTTTAATGAGTACATTTTATCAGAATGCTACATAACTAACTCAACATGCTGTTTGCTGCTGGAAATGATTAAGTATGGAAAACCATGAGTCGTGTCTCATAGACAGAGGGCAGTTACAAACTTTATATGCACTTCCTAACCTGATCATCAAAACGAGTCATCAGAACTTCTAAAATTAGCCTAACTTCTGAACCCTTTAAACCAGATCAGATTGGCTTGATTTCTTTCAAAACATGGTTAAAAGGCAATGAGCAACTTTGGAAGAAATGACCCAAAAATAAGCAAAAGCACAAGAAAATTACCGTAAAAGGGTGGAGGGGGTTGTAGTGTGCTTAAAACTGAACTGGGGGGGATTTTTTCCCAAGCTTATTAAAAAATCATTTTCTCAATCTACCAATTTCCTGTAATTTGCAGAACATTTCTTTCTTTTTTCCCATTTTCCCTGAGGGCTTAAAGGATTAACTAACAAATTACAATACAGACAAATAGTCCATGTCATTTCTTCCGTTGCGTTCTGTCAGCTCTCTCTCTGTACCTGTCTGTGTAGAGTCCTTTGGTTATCCCTCCTCCAGGGATGTAGAGGCGAGGCTCTGCGTTGGCGTCCGTCAGTCCTGGGAAGGCCGACACTCGCTCCATCTCCCTCCAGCCGAGCTCCTTCAGCGCATCGGCACTCACCTTCAGCATGGACGGAGTGACCAGGTACCTCAGAGGAGTGCTGACATGAACATATTTGTTAGTAAGAGATTTAGAGGCAAAGAAACAAAGCGGCGAACTGAATGGTTAATTACCCCTGCAGCTGCTGGTCGTCCCGCTGGTATGCGTGGCTGCTGGACAGAACTACAGTCCTGGAGAACCCGCTGGATTTGATCCAAGACACGAGCAGCTGACGGAACCTCTTGGATTTTTTCTGCAATTGAAACAAAATTGAAATTTGAAACCCCTTTCAAACTTTTTTGTGACTTTTCAAGGACCTATACTAAAATAATAATAATAAAAAATAATAAAAAAATCACAATGTAAAACATGAACAGAGCTATATTGTATACTTTACTTCAAATGTCAATTATTTTGTAAAAAATTAACAGCAACCTTTTCCAATCTAATTGGATACGTTTGTGACATCATTAGGGATGTGCGGTATTGGAATATTGAGAATAACTGATGTGCCAATATTTTTACAACTCATTTTGACAGATGGCTGTCGTCGATATTTTCAAGTTTTTCCACCAAATTGCTAAGAACATCAAGTTGCTCTTTTAGCAGCATTAACATATTACACCTATTCTAACTGTGATGGGTGGCAAATACGCATATAAAATACAACACTTTTCAAAATGTACACAATCATTGGGCAAAACAATAAAACTACTCTAACTTGAGTTACATGTAAAACAAGCCATATTTATTCTTATGTAAGAAATTATAATCAAAACTGTAAAATTCCTTCCACTTTAGCAGGCTTTGATGAGACAGTCCTGACAATAGCCGAAAACCAAATCTGACCTATTTCAATTATTTAAAGTCAATTATCAAGTGTCACCTCGCCGGCCTCTTATATCGCCATAAAAGACGTTCATTTTGGGCCGATGCTGAAGTTTCATTCTAAACACGTTATCTGCTGATATTATCGCGCATCTCCAGACATTATGTGGGTCATCCAAAAAAGGCTACTCTAACAACTGATTTCATCAAACACAAGAAAATTTCCTGACTTTCAACAAAACTTTCAACATTTTTTACAAATTCCATGACGTTAACAGGTCTTGAAAATAACATTGTGAAATTCAATTACTTTTCCAGGCTCTCCATGACCATGTGAAACCTGTACAAACACAGTAAAGCCATTTCCATTCTAGGTCCACAGTACACACGTCATGGGAGACAGTAAAGATGTAGTTAAAGCTCTCTTAAAATATATCTCAGATTAAAAAAATAGAAGGTAGGCCTCAAATATTTAAAAAAAAAAAACCACTAATTTGGATCATTAAAAAAACATAAGATTCAAGCCATGCTGAAGCAAAAAACTGTGGTTTTACCTGAATAATTGGCGCCCTGATTTGAAGAACTGCTATCTTCAGTTCTGCTGCTGTGTAAACTGAAGGTGAGAAAAAGTTGATGATTTAATTAGCAGCTGACAGGAGACACAGAGGCAACAAAGTATTAGTTTTTTAGCAGAATTTAATAGTTTAATATTAGTAATAAGTTTATTGGTATAACACTTTTCAAAAGCAGGGTTACAGAGTGCTGTTCATTCATGAAATAAAGCAAAGTAATGGAAGACATGGGGAAAGGAGAAATGATCACCTAGGAAAGCAAGTAATTACAGGGCCAACTACAAATATAATTAAAAAGAAAAAATCGATTATGTTTTTGTTTTTGTGCAAAAGCACTTTGTATCAAGCACTCTGATTGGCTGTTAAACACTACAGAAAACAGTCATAATCAAAACAAACAGACAAAAAAACCTAGGTAAATAATAATAAAAAGCGGAATCGAAATTAAGAACTTAAAGCAGCTTTATACATGTGTGTTTTTTGAGCTGTGACAAGCAGCTCAGCACGTCTGATCTTGTCAGGCAGGAGGTCTCAAGTCGGAGGACTCGAACAGCAAATGCTTGGTTGCCTTTTGTTTTTATCCGTGACTTTGAACCAGATGACTGGGGTTACAAAGTGGCTCGAACAGGCCCTCGGTGCCTGTTTAATAAAAAACTAACTACACAGGTGAAATGTGCACACTGACTGAGACGCTACCTTCTGCAGAGGTGTGCAGCTCCTCAGCGTCTTCTTTGCAGGTGGCGTACGGGTTGTTTCCAGTCATCGGGATGAGACAGTCTGTGTGTATGAAGCCCACTCTGCTCATGTTGAGAGTAGACACGATGAGGTCCACAGCCAGCTGACCCACATTACCAACAGCCACCGCTGGCTGCAGGGAGAATAAACAACAACACATCAGAGTACAGTTTATTCTCAAGCAGGTTTTCACATGCCAGGAATTTACCCTGGTGTATTGGTCAACAGACAACAAACATAAACTGAACAAATACTTAAATTCAAAACTTTGGTTTATGCTCCATTTTTTTATAAGTCTGTGTTAAAAATCTTAGACTTTGTACAGGCACACAATAGATATATTTCTCTTTTAAATCTTAGTCACAAATTAGTTAAAATCCATGTAAGTGAGAACTTCTCTTTTTAGAACATAATCCATCCACCTGACAGGTGTGGCAAATCAAGATGGTGATGAAACAGCATCATTACGACACGGGTTTGCCTTGGGACGGTCACAATAAAGGACACTCTAAAAACTCTGCACAGTTTTATCGCACAATGCCACAGATGTTTCACATTTTGACTGAGTGTGTCATTGGCATGCAGACTGCAGGAATGTCCACCAGAGCTGTTGCAAACAAACTGAATGTCCATTTCATCATAATAAGACGTCTACAATGTCATTTCCCTGAATTTGGCTGAATTTTACACCCAGTCAGCCTCACAACCACAACCTGCTGCCAAGTCAAGACCCTGGGGAGGATGACGCGCATGCAGATGAGCTTTCCTGGTAAGTTTCTTACAGTTTTTGCACAAATTATATGATGTTTAAACAAATTATTGCATCTGCTGTTCCGGTGGCTGGTTTCAGACGATCTTGCAGGTAAAGACCATGGATGGCAGTGGATGGCAGTGAAATGAACAGTTAGTTCATTCCTGCAGTCAGCATGCCAATGACACACACCCTAAAACTTGAGACGTCTGTAGCATGTGTGATCAAACTGCATGTTTTAGAGATTCTGTTTATTGTGACCAGACCAAGGCACACCTGTGCAGCAGTGACGCTATTTAATCAGCATCTTGATTTGCTGCGCCCGTCAGTTAGATGGATTATGTCGCACAAGGAGAGGTGCTCACTGACAAGGATTTCAACAAAACTGCAACCAAAATTTGAGAGACATGTCTATGGACTGCATGAAAAACATCTTAGATCTTTAACCTAAACCTGCGACAAAAGTGCTGCATTTATATTTTTGTTCAGTACAAATTTTAAATAGAAACAAACACAAAAGTTTATCTATCTGTCTATCTATATACATATATAGTACAATAATGATAATATGTATTGAGTAATAATAATTATAGCACAAAATATGTACTATCAATGAAGTGTAATTAGCAACTATTTTGATCAAATGCTTCAGTCTTCTCTGTGCAAAAAAAACAAAAAAAAATGTCATGGCTATAGCTTCTCATTTGTATTATTTGTTGTCTTTACTTGTCTACTGAGCTCTTGGTGACGGACATTTGCAGTTATTTCTGACACGAACCAAACTAATAATCTAATAGTTGAAAAAAATAATATCAGCCCATAATGTAAATAATAATTAGTTGCAGTCCCACATAAAATTGTTAAAGGGTAACACATGAATGTAAATGCATGAGTGTTAATGATCTAACATTTGATATTATAAGTACCGAGGTGCTTAAGTGCCGTTTCTCCGCATTGCGTAGTTTTTTTTTTGTTTGTTTGTTTTTAATCTTCACACTTTCACTTTTACTGTGCAGGGCTTTCATTGGTACTTTTACTTTGAAAAGGGGTCTAAAACAGGACTTCCGGTGAGCGGCGGTAGAGATGGCAGCGTATCCTTTTCACGAAGGAAATGATACTCAAGAAAGCATGGCAGAAGCCGATAAAAATAGACGGCAAGCCTATATTTTTCGACCACGACTATGCAAACGAGGTGGTACAAAAACGCAAAGCATATGCAGAAATAAAAAAAGGTGCTAAAAGAAAAGGGGATCAAGTTCCAGACTCCGCTGACTAGGATTAAAATACATTGGTCAGACGGCCCTAAAATCTACAGCAGTGCACAGGAGGCAGCGAGAGAGATGGAGAAGCGTGGAATCGTCGTTCAGTGAGAGACAACGAGGAGGAGAACCGGATTCAAGGAGAACCGGATTCAAGGAGCCTCCATTGAGAAGATGGAAGAGTTAAATATAGAGAACTGTCATGTGCAGAGTATGATTGCTAATAGAAATATCTTCAAACAAAAAGAAGGAAAGCTGGATCCAATCACCAAATTCACCTTGGAGATTTGGTTCAAAGTAGTAAGGAAGTACAGATTGGAAAATGAGATAAAAGTTTTGAATTGGATGGCCTATGACACTAATTTCAAGCCAGGGACTCTGAACCAGAAATTTAAACAATGGGCAAATACGGGCCTAAATATATTAGACACAGTAATTGAAAAAAGAGAAATCAAAAGCTTAGGGAATATGGATTAGAGCATCATCATACTTGGGAAACGTAACTCGAGAAAGCATCCAAGACAAAGACTGGTATCTGATCAAGATTTTACTGGCGGCTTCAAAAAAAGCCATCACAAGGAAATGGCATAAAGAAGACCCCCCTACTCGGAAGAAGTGGATGGAAATCATTGATGAGATACACGTTATGGAGAAACTCACGCATATTATAAAACTGCAACAATCATTATGCGAAAGCAGATGGGAAAAATGCACTGTCTACAAAAAACATCATAAAGACTGAAAGTGATTTCACTGACACTATGTTCTATATGTATAGTGTTGTTTAAATGAGAAAATCAATAAAATATGAGTTAGAAAAAAAAGAAAAGGGGTCTAAATACTTCCTGCACCAATGCCAATCTAGATATCTTCTTCTTTTTTTAATCTCAGTACCTGGACTTGGCTGGTATTGCTAGAAAACTTGCTGAAGCGCTTACTCATTAGTAATAACCACAGACTATGATAATAAAAAGACATTTTAAAAGACAGACGAATATTTTTGTGTCAAACTCCAGATGCGTCACTCACCACGACGAGGGTGAAATCTTTGAAGGAGGGTGGGGAGTTTTGTGAAGACATAAACATGGTGCCGTTTAGCTGGCAGACACGCGGGGTCAAACAGGCTAAAAATAAGAGATATAAATCAAATATTTTATCTAAAATAATATTCTCCCGGCAGTTTTCACTTCTGTTTTCATGCCTGCTTGTGAGGACCTTCTGGCTCTGACGCGCGTCGATTATTGATGATTCAGCGGCTGCAGCACCTGCTGTAAAATGCCTTTTTAAAAATATGTATGCGAAGGTAAATTTCGGGAAAAATGTTTAGTAAACGTTTGTGCCGGCTGTCTAGATCTGTGTTTATCCGTCTTTATTTCCCTGTTAGGATATAAATGTGAAGTAGTGTTTGAGGAGTTTATTTTGATCAGGCACTTTGATGGCCACACTGCAACTCCGCAAAGATTTCGCACGTAGTAAAGATCGACAATTCATTTCCAGTGCCACTAAACTACTACTTCCATTACAAATATCATTTGAAATTAAAGTAATTTTCACACAAGGTAATCACAATATATAGATATTAAGGGGAGTACAGTATGCTTTAAAAAGTAATTTAAATGTAATTGTATAATATGTCAAAAAAGTCAGTTTCTGCAATTTTCCTGTGGAACCTGCAATCATATGCTAAGTTCCTAAAATGTCAATCGGTCATCAAAACTTTGAAAACCCCTAATCCAAAATTTTTGTTTCAAAATGCTTCAAAATGATCAGTTAAGCTGAAAAGTTTAAAAAAAAAAAAAAAAAAATCCTGTTCCCCACCTGGAGGGTTGAGTCAGAGGAGTTGTAGATTGATAAAGTCCTCCACAGTGTTAAAAAATTGATTGCCCTGTCATAAAAAATATATACAAAAAGACTGATGAGAGAAAATCAACATTGAGGTGATAGTGTATACTATGATATTACCAGAACATTTATTCCTTCTGCAAATGATCAGCAAAAGACTATGAAACACTGGCGCAACATGCATAACCTTGCATAAAATGTGCATTAAGTGTGACTTAAATTGAGCAAATCCCCTGCCAGTGGGAATGCACCGAGGTAGAAATTACTATAACACAAGTCTAGTGACAACAATATGGATACAACTATATGATAAAAGACATGTGACTTAAAATGTTAAAATGCATATAAAATGTTTTTTTTTAAATGACAGCAAGAGAATGGACTAGTTTTAAAGAGAAGACTGCGAGGTACAAAATTTGAGGTAGCTTTATTTGTTTAAGTTAGTGCAACAGTATATTAAGTTTGTATTTTAATGCAACATACAAAGATGTAAAGTTACATTAAATGTTAAAATCATTCTGTAATTTCATATCCAACTATTTTTGTAATAAAAAACATTTCAACCTTTATTTATTGCCAATCCAAAACATCGTGTTGCACAACAAAATGCATTTGATGCATTAGTTATCTTATTGTAACAGTAATGAACGTGTTAATGACAGTTACTGGTGCAGATTCTTAGACAGAACAATCTAAAAGGTTAATTCATCACACAATTGGAAAGCACTCCTAACTGCAGACGGATGAGGTCACCGTAACTAAAGTCATTTTGGTTTGACTTCATTGGGGATAGATTGGCCGTTCACTGCAGCCACGGCGTTTTCTACCATCCTCTCCACCATCTTTCTTATTGTGGTGTAAGTGTCGGTGCCAGTGTGGGGGGTGATCACCACATTAGGAAGACCAAGGAGAGGATGATCCCTGCACAAGATGAAGAAGAGGAGTTGGCTGAGTGTTGATGAAAGATAACTTCTGTTTTTTTAAACTATTGTTAGAGAGCTGTCAGCTGAAAACTTTGATGTAAAGAGAAAAAAAAACAAAAAACAACGAGCTAAAACATACTAAAAACATCACAGAACTGTACAGAGCTGTAAGGAAATAATTGTCTAAGTCTTTATAACTACATGTGGCATCTTTCACATTATAACAAGTCATTTGATCCATACAAAACACTGCCACTGGTGCAGCTTTAAAGACAAATAGATAATAATTTAATAGAAATACAAAAAGCAGCCTTGACCCCAAAAGAAACACATTTGTATCTTTTTTTTAAAAGACTAAATGACACTGATTTTGATCATATTATCTTTGAAACCTGAGCAGATTGGCTTGATTTTTTTGTATAACTATGTAACCATGGAAAGAACATGAAAAGAAAAATGAGCAACTTAACAAGAAATTAGCAACCTTCATAATTTTAGAGAAATCACTCACTTGCTCTGAAGAATAACAAAATAAAAAGGCTCACATAACATTGCATGGGTGAAAACATTAACTCAAGCCAGATGATGGACAATACGTAATGAACAGTACAGTTACAGACAAGATAATGTGCAGAAATTATAAGAGATGAAATAAGTGAAGAAAATTTAAAAATAGCAATAATAAAAGAAATAATGATAACATTGAATAAAAATATAGTTTTCTTGACATTTTAACCTTGTTATTTGAGAGCTTTCTAATTATTCTTGCTTTCCCCTTTTAAAGCCATTTTTCAGGCCATTTTCTTTCTTGTCAAGGTTTACATGCTTGTGAAAGGCACCTGAACACAGCAGAAGAAAACTGACTTTCAGGCTTCAAAGGGTTACAGTGCCAGTTCAGTCTCCTCATTTTCCCTTCCCCCCTCGTCCTCTCTCACTCTCCTGCTCACAGCACACCTGATCACCATCTGCAATCAGCACACCAGGACCCAATCAAACCCGCTCGTCTCCACTGCTAATACTCTGCGTCAAGCTCCAGTTCTAACAGCACTGTTGCTCCTACACTGTTTCGATCGCCTGTTTGCCAGAAAATCTAGATTGCTTGTTTTTTTGCCTGCCTGAGACTTACACCTGCCTCACCAAGAGAGGCGCTCTCATTCTCAGATTTTTCCCCTTCAGCCCAAACCCTCCACCTCTTGACAACACCCCAACCCCCTCTGCCGAAACCCCTGCTCACCTCCCCAAAACCCTCCTGTCATTCCCTTTAACATAAACCTTTTGAAAACTGAGCATGCTGTTTTGATTTCTTTCAAGATCACTGGAGGAGGAGCAGCTTAAAAAGAAATGACCCAACAGGGTCAACATGGGAATAACCTGCTTTCATCACTACAATCAGCATCTACATGATCATTTTTTTAAAAAGGGCTCTAATTTGCAAAGACTCAATGCTTTATTGATTAATTTGTAAAGCATCTCAGTTTGTAAATACAAACTTTTTTGTCATTTGCACATTTTTATCAACTTAGGAACTGTTTAGTCTTTAAATTTTGATCACCTATGCAATATTTTATATTATCTTTTTATTTTTATTAATGATTATGGTTATTTGAAAGGGGAGGTATCTCTATGTGCTACTTTTAGTGTCTAACTTCTGCACCATGTTTAAACTTTTTGATTTTTTTTCCCTGGCTTTTTTATATCTATTGATGTGCAAACAAATAAAACTAAACTAAAATTATAAGTTACAAACCTATTACCTAAAAATAAGAAAAGAAAGACAAAAGTAAAAAAAAACAAACAAACAAAGAAAAATGATCTCAAGAAACTGCTATGATTATTTTTTTTGGAACATAATCTAAATATATAATTAATATAATAACATCATTATTAATATACTTTTTCAGACAATTTAAAATAATTTCATTTTCCCTTTTGCCCCAGTTTGTGGGACATTTCTTGCCAAGTTGCTCATTGCCTTTTTTCCGTGTTATTTTTATTTAAAAAAGTTAAAATAATCTCACCATTTTTTCTCAGGTTTTAAAGGTTTAAATATTTGTGAAAGGCATCTGAAAGAAGCACAAGGAAGGGATGTTATTCCAGCTTTCAAAGGATTAAAGAGTGTAGTGTGGCGAGACCTTGGTAATGGTTCAGGGTCGGTCACGTCCAATGCCGCCGCACGAATTGTCCCCGACTGCAGAGCTTTGACTAAAGCATCTTGGTCCACAACCCGACCTGAGGCATGAAAAGTCAAAAATTAAACATCAATGTTTCAGAATGACTTTGCGGTAACTTTTGTAATTCTTTAACTGAGATAATTAAAGTCGAGGAAACATGTTCTCCTCACCTCTGCTGATGTTGACCAGCGTTGCCGTGGGTTTCATGAGGGCCAGCTCTCTGTGGCTAATCAGTCCTGTGGTTTCAGGGGTCAGGTTGACCGCCAGCACAACAAAGTCTGACTCTTTCAGCAGGTCGTCCATGTTCTCACGGTAACTCGCCCCAACCGCCTGCTCATCCTCAACGCTCCTGGGTAGCACAGAGAAAAGCAGAAGCTGAGCACTGAAATTGCCTCATTAACTGATTGTTTTAAATATCTAGTTATGATGTTAAAGAGGCTCATCACACTGATCACACATTACTTACTGCCGTGTTCTCTCAGATTTGTAAAAACCCAAATTATGAGAAAAATATAACTACCAAACCTTTACCTCCTGTTCCTGTTGTGATACAGGATCTTCATGTCAAATCCTTTGCCTCTTTGAGCGATTTTGAGGCCAATGTGTCCCATTCCAATAATCCCCAGAGTCGACCCTGTGACTTCAGCTCCCATCGGGCATTGTGACTGGTCAGTGATGTTGGAGATAACAGCTATTTGGTGCCCTATGCAAAAGAGAAATTTCCTCTGAAAAACTGAAGGTTTTATTATTTGTTTCCTTTTTAAGGCCACTGCCACATTGAGGAGTGTCATTTTTTATGATCAGATATTTTGATTATTTTCATCATTATTTTAACAAAAATTGAAAACATGACTAAAAAGTGCAACAAACAACCTGGTCATATATATTTTTTAAAAGACAGATGAAAAAGAGAGACAGAGAGAAAAATATTTTAAAAATAATTAGTAAAAATATATAAACAATAATTTTCTAAATTTATTATAATTGTAGATTTAAAGTAAATTACATTTACAATTTTAGCAGTTTTTTCAAGCCTTTTTCTGTGGGCTTCTCTGTTTGTTTGGTTTTTTTTAAATCTATATTTCTTTTTTTTCTGTGCTAATTTTCAGATGATTTTCTTCTAACGTTTTACTAATTCCTTGCTAATTTGGGGTAATTTCTTGTGAAGTTTCTCATTACCTCAAAAGTTATTAAAAGAAATAAAGCCAAATCACTCAGGTTTCAAAAAGGGTTTACATAATAACATTTCTTTCAAAGATTCAGCAGTATTTCAGAAGGCATTTCATGTTTTCTTATTAGCGCCATATATTCAAACTGTTGAAACTCCATGTATATTACATCTAAAAAGGAGATGGTTTACAGCAAGTTTTAATCATTTTCTTGGCGGCGGTCGGTCGCACTAAAATTACGTGCTTTTGGAGTTTGGAAAGGTTAAGAATTGAAAACTTATTTAGAGTCAACACACTAATAGTAACGGGCACTGTTTCATGTATCAAAATAGGCTGAAGATTGTTCTTTAAAATGTTATACATCCCCTTGTTTTGCCATCAGCAACAAACACTGAGCAAATTACATTTTAGTTTTGGTCAGACTTGCTCTCAAATCAGTGTAAAAACCCGTAAGTCCTGATTTTGTAATTGTAAGGATTCAGTTAACCTTTGACCTTGAGAGTCTTACAATAAATGCTGTCATTTGGATTTTAAAGCCCTTTAAAAAATTTTTGGTCCTAACTCACCTTTAACGATGTTGCGTGCTGATGCCAGAAGCAGACCCATCGCCATATCTGCAGTGGCGTTGCTCACCACACCGGGTGTGTTGGTAACTTTCACTCCCAGACTGGATATGTACGGCACATCCAGGTGGTCGACGCCCACTCCACCGTTGGCGATCACCTTCAACGAGGGAAGCAAACTGAGCAGCGAAGGCTTGGCTGCAGGGAGGGCACACCACATTAATATGGCCTGGATTTTCGGACCATGCAGATGAGGGTTTTGAAGCAATTCTTTATGGCACATGATTTGGAAGTGTTGTTTCAATATGTCGACGAACTCTTTAAAATGACCTTGTTCCTCCACATTTGAAATCAGGGCCCATGGCTTACTGTCGTCCATTGCCTGAAGGGACAAAACACAAGTTAGAACACAGACGGGCAACACTTGTTTCATCTAATATCTCTAAAAGAGGGGACAAAGGTGTAGTATTGTGTGTGAAACTGCCCTGGGCCCCCGCACCCTCATTAGCCAGAAGGCTTTATTTTATTGTTAGCACTAAAACATATTGTAAGCTAAGAAAAGAGGCCTTTAAAGGTCGCATATTGTAAAAATTCAGATTTCCACACCAATTTTTATTTTGAAGCAGATATAGGTGCTATATAAATACTGTGAAAGTATCAAAAAATACTCAGTCCACAGAGAAATGCACACTGCCCTTATACAGAAACTTTTGTCTTTAATAGAGCCGTCAGGACTTCTATGAATTTGTGATGTCACAACTATACTACCTGAAGGGAAAAAGTGCAATGTGGTTTTATTCTAATTTTAATATTCTCTATCCATTTGTTTATCTGTGTGTTTGTTTGTGTTAAGTAATAAAATACTGGGAACCTAAATTTACCTTGGGATTAGTTAAGTAGCCTATCTATCATTGATCCATCGAGCCAGTAAGAGATTCCTGTTAAGAGCTGTAATCTGCCTGATTGTAGCTGATTGGGACTAAAAGACTGAAAAGTATGCTCATGACAGCTATTTTTGCTTTGTTTATGTGTTTGTATGATATAATCATCACAACGGGTTTATTCATGTATTTAACATTACTAGACTGAGTGTAGGGAGCTAATTGAAAGTTGTGATGAAAAACAGTTTAATGCTACAGTGCATCTCTGTTTAGTAACATAAGGTATAATGCCCCACAAGGTGTCCATTATCAGTTTTTAATGGACACCCTGCAGCCAGTCACAATCAAGTATTCACCCACATCATGGTTTTAGGGTTGTTAAATATATATATATATGTGTGTGTGTGTGTGTATGTGTGTGTGTGTGTGTGTGTGTGTGTGTGTGTTTTCTAACATCTGGTACAAATAAATCTCTGATTTTACTTTGCTGGCACTGAAGTTTGACATTTTGGGGAATATACGTTTGCTTTCTGGCATTACATTGTAACGTTAAATGGGACACTGTGTCAGACTGAGCAGTTGCTAGGCAACCAGCTGTGATTCCAGGAAGTTACTGCTTTGGCTGTTCCCCTATTTTATTAAGCTAACTTTAACTAACCAGCTAACCAGCTTCATATTTACCTTACAGACTACAGGCTACAGTGCTACGACAGAGGACAATACATACAAAGTCACACCGTTGCTTCACTCATGATTATTGATTACTCAAAATTAGAACCTGTTACGTTAGTTTTCATCATAACCTACATGCCTGTGGTTACTCATTAAAAACACATATTAATAGATTGTTATTAAAAATAAACAGTGATACATTCTCAGGTCACATATGAATAATGAGAAATTCAGTAGGAATTTTAAGACATTTAAAACATATTGGGCAAAGACAAGATGGCACTCACAAGTGAGCTCCTCTGTACCCGTTTATAGTTTCGTCTACTTGAACCAGGAAGAGCTACTACGTGGATGTGGTGGATTTCAAAATAAGAGCATTTTACTCTGCACGCCCACTATTACTACTATTATTGACTCTTAAATGATTCTGTCTGGTATTATTACAACTGAAATATAATAATAACACAACTACTACTACTACTACTACCGCGACTTACCACTACTATAGATAGATAGATTAAAAAAAATAATAATAATTTTCAGACTTTAAAAATAATCTAGGCCACAGACATTTTTTTAAAATTTATATATGCAGCCAAACTCATTTAAAACTGCTTTTTTGGAGGGAGAAACATTATATTCAGTATGGAGGACACACAAATATTTGATTATACAATTTTAACATGAGTCATTGTTGGTTTTTACAATTAAGATTTATATTAACTGACATTAATATTGTGGCAGGCTAGAACTTTCACTTAGAATAATTCAATAAGCCTAAAAGCCAATACGCTTAACACAATACTTACAGTTTATTTGCTCCTCATACTGACAGAAATAAAAACAGATGAACTGGGAACAGTATCATGGCTCTTACGACAAGTGCGCCTGCACCATATAGAAGCAGGATTTTTGGTTCACTCCCTGGTTGCAAATTAACATCATTAAGATGATTTTCTCAGACTTTAGAAAGCTCCATTCAGAGCCACAGAGGACCTGATGCAACTGTTTTCACTTGCTGCATCATACTTTTCACGCTAAATAAACTGATCACTATTGGTGGATTGTTCCTGTAAGTTGTGGTTGCACTGAACTAGTCCAGTTGAATTGAATAACTGCACCCAACCCTATCGTCATACCCCAACTAAAGTTCGTATTCTGAATATTCCCCCAAAATGTGCACTATAAACCCAAGGAAATTCACAACTGCTAAATGCTGTATTTTGCAAATACCTTTTGGTGTTGCAGTTGGCATACAGCTCTGTGCAGGTTTCTCACTTTAAGAAACCAGAACGCTTGTGCTGGACCCCACAGTCTCCTCACACACTGGACATAGCACATAATTTGCATTCCAGCTGCCAAGTTAACACTGTCAAAAAATATGTTTCACAGAAAATACATGCTTATATAAATGAAAATGATTCAATCAATTGTTACTGCTGGTTTGATGTGTAAATAATCCTCAAGAGATTCAACATAAAACAGAGGGAATCAAAGTGTTTTCTAGCCCATATGTGTCATATATGCAAAAAGGTGCATGCAGTCAAAGTCCACAGGTCATATTGCTATAAATGATTAACTCATTGGTTGACCAAACAATCCCAAATAAGCGTATGCCAGCTCAGAGAGAAAATGTATCAAATAATCCAAAAATATTTAATGCATGTCATAGTGGAATGATTTATAAATGGCATCAAAATGTAATTTCAGTCCATGTTAGTTAAGTTCTTACCTTCAGCCGGAGCTTGAGGAGTTTTCCTAAAACCTGCTGTTTCCTGAGGGTGAGGAGGTAGGGGTAGAGAAAGCCATCTAGCCAGTCTGTCAGACTATCTAACCTCCCATTTGATAAATATTAAACAGATGAAATTTGAGAAGCTGACAGTACAGACAGTTGTCTGCACATGATTGCATAGAGAGGAGACAAAGGGAAATTTTCATTTAGTGTGACCAGTGAGTGGGCAGGCAGAGGCCTCAGGTGGTGATTGCACAAGATTTAGCTCAGTGACCAATGGTTGGAACTCCATCCATAAAGAGACAGCACATGAAAAAAAAACTTGAAATTTAAAGTCAGTTCTCCTGCAATTGCAGCTGTTTTTTTAACTGATTAAAAAATTGATTTGATTTATGGAAACAATCTGTCCTCAAGGGGTTGTTAATAATTGGAATGGTAGAGTGTTTAAAGGAGTATATGAGTTTTTTAAGTGCAAACTGGCTGGTAACCAACTACATTTATAAATTCAGATTTGTACATTATGAAAGGGTGGAGTAAAGCATACCATGATATGCGCAAATTATATTAAACAAAAAGACAACTTTGGGAGTATGAGACATTAATATACGGATTAGCAAAATGTGCATAAATTCATTGTAAAAATGAATTAACAAAATACATGTTTGGCTGACAATCCTTTTTAAGGAAAATTTATTTGACATTGTAATGAGTGTCAAGTATACTTAAATCATATAATTTTTTGGTCACACATGATAATAAGCTAAATAGCTTTGGATTTTTGGACTGTTGGTTGAATACACACATTTGGGTCCATGGAAATTGCACAGAGTATAATTCTGACATTTTACTGACACAAAGATAATTGAGGAAAAATAAGGGCACACCAATCAATGATAAAATAATTTTTAAAAATATATTTTTTAGTAATTCCGTATCCAACATATGTTTACAGACAAATAGAGATCATTTCAGCATTGTTTTTTGTCATTGCAAAACACAGGGCTGCACAATGGACTGCATTTGATGTGTGTTTTATCTTAATATAACATCAATGATTAATTTATCACAGTAATTTGGGCATATCATTAGATGGAGCAACCTGACAAGTTAAAAATTACTTCATATCTTCATCAAGTTATTGAGGCAAGTCAAGTTTATATAATACAATTTGGCAACAAGGAAATTTCAAGTGCTTTACATAAAACATTAAAAGCATCAAGACAAAGTGCAAAACAAACACTTTTGAATAATCATTTATTTATAATTATGGTAACATAATCTGACTAGTGGAAGCAATCAGATATGTAATAGGAAAGTTACACTCCTAACTGGAGACGGATGAGGTCACCAGAACTAAAGTCATTTTGGTTTGACTTCATTGGGGATAGATTGGCCGTTCACTGCAGCCACGGCATTTTCTACCATCCTCTCCACCATCTTTCTTGTTGTGGTGTAAGTGTCGGTGCCAGTGTGGGGGGTGATCACCACATTAGGAAGACCAAGGAGAGGATGATCCCTGCACAAGATGAAGAAGAGTTGATTGAGTGTTGATTAATCTTAAATTCTACTTATTTTCACTATTGTTAGAAAGCTGTCAGCTACAGCTGGAAACGCTGATGATGAGAGTGACGTTGCGGGCCAGAAAACAACGAGTTAAAAGGCGTTATAACCATCAGAGGGCTGCAGGGTGATCATTCTTGGTAAGTAAAACTACCAGTGACATATTTCACATTATACAAATTTTGATCCATTCCAAATACTGCATTATTTAGCTTTGAAGAAAAAAACATAGCAATATTTTAATTAAAAAAAAACAGTTGTATCTCAAATTAAATGTATGACCAACACTGACTTTGACCTACATTAAAGGGACTGTTTATCACAAATTCAATACTACATTTATTTTATTTCTCTAACCTGTAGAGCGTATAGTTGCTACATGAATATGCTCACAACAAGGTTAAGTTTTTCTTTCTTTTCTTTTCTAATTTATGAGTTGTCATTATTATTATTATTATTATTATTATTATGTTGGAGCACAACAGGTAAGAGGAACATTATTTGGGGGTGAGCTGCTCCTTTAACATGCTAATTGAACTGTCCTTTTACAATGTTTAGTTTAATCAAGATGGTATGACTTTTCTGGTAACTGATTCAGTGATGTGCAGCCCATAGCACTTTAATATAAAATAAGACGGTAGGAGCAAAAACTCTTTTGTGTTTTGAACTGCGTAGCACTGTATTTTATTGCTTATGAGTGCAAAATTGAATTCAAGGAAGAAGAATGTCCTTTCTTTAGAAACTGCATAGTCTCACACTAATAGATTCTTATGGTGGTTAAACATTGTGGTGAGACCTTGGTAATGGTTCAGGGTCGGTCACGTCCAATGCTGCTGCACGAATTGTCCCCGACTGCAGAGCTTTGACTAAAGCATCTTGGTCCACAACCCGACCTGAGGCATGAAAAGTCAAAAATTAAACATCAATGTTTCAGAATGACTTTGCGATAACTTTTGTAATTCTTTAACTGAGATAATTAAAGTCAAGGAAACATGTTCTCCTCACCTCTGCTGATGTTGACCAGCGTTGCCGTGGGTTTCATGAGGGCCAGCTCTCTGTGGCTGATCAGTCCTGTGGTTTCAGGGGTCAGGTTGACTGCCAGCACAACAAAGTCTGACTCTTTCAGCAGGTCGTCCATATTCTCACGGTAACTCGCCCCAACCGCCTGCTCATCCTCAACGCTCCTGGATATCAATGAATGAAGATGAAGGTCACCATTAAGGGAAAACTTCACTCACAAATTAACATTTGTGTATCAGTTACTTATGCTGTTACCTTTTGTAATTTGTGAAGAAAATGTTTTTTACATGCCTTCATGAAAAATGGTAAACATATTGGTTTATGGAGTGATAGAGAAACACATTTCACATCAGCAAAACTATGTCAAAACATCAGTTTCAAAACTCTTTCACAACTCCTGCAGTATAATCCAAGCCTCAATTATCCAGTTGTATGATAGGTATTTTCTCTCAACTATACTATTTAAAACTGAAGAGAAAGTGACACTTATTATGCTCTCTGCTAAGCTAGGATCCAATATCAAGGTTTTAGAAAAAATGCATGTGTTTGGAAGGAGCTGAGCATTCAACTGGATAAATGAGACTTAGATTATACTACATGAGCTGTGTGAGAGTTTGGAAACAAACGTTTTGATACATTTTCTGTGGTTGTTGAAGTGGTCCCCAATCAAGAAATAAATCAATAAGTTAAAATTCACCAGTGAGGCATGCAAAAGACAATAAAAATCATGAATTAAAAGTAATATGGGATGACTAACTAATTTACAAATGGTCATTTTGTGGGTGACATATCCTTTGAACAATATCTTGGTGATTAATTATTTTTTAAATATTTGGTTATAGTAGTTAGTGTAGATTTTTTGCAAAGCTTTTTTGTCCAATTAATGGATTTTGACAATGTTTCACAAAATTTTCATAAATGCTGGCATAGTAGACATAGTAGGCATAGTTTCAGGAAATTTAAAAAAAAAAAGGAGACTTTTTTTTTTTTAAATGATTTAGTCTGAAAATATAACATAAATGAATCTGCTTTGAGCTGCGTTCTTTTCTGGGTTTTTCAAAAGGAAACTCGGTAAAAAAGCAGGGACATAGGTTACAGCGCTGATCCTGGCCCCCACCATCACTCACCTCACCATGCCGTTAGCTGACTTAGTAAGAGAGGAGAGAAAATTTTTAACTTGAAAGGTCTGAGTTGAAAGTGGAACATTGAGCTATTAAACATTTATTCATTCAGGTGAAGACACAGTGAAATTCAATATAATTGTTATTTGCACTGTGTAGAAACTCATAGCAGGTCATGTGGATACATTTTTTAACATATGGCTCTGTAAAATCATATTTTTAAGCCAGAACATTTCTTACCATAATAATAATAATAATAATAATAATAATAATCATAGTAATAATAATAATAATAATGGAGCCACCCTTTAAATATCAAACTTTTACCTTCTGTTCCTGTTGTGATACAGGATCTTCATGTTAAATCCTTTGCTTCTTTGAGCAGTTTGAAGCCCAATGTTTCCCATTCCAATAATCCCTAAAATCGAACCTGTGACTTCAACTCCCAACGGGCACTGTGACTTGTGGTTGGTGTTGGGGTCAACAGCTACTTGGTGACCTACAGAAAAAAAAACAGACTTTTTTTATCAGACTTGCTTTCAAATTGAAGCAAAAAAGCTGGAAGTCTTGGTATTGTCATAGTATTGATTCAGGTTTCCTTTGACCTTGAGAGTTTAAGGATATATGGTGTCATTTAGATCGTAAAGCCCTTAAGGAAAGTGTACCATTTTGGTCCTAACTCACCTTTAACGATATTGCGTGCTGATGCCAGAAGCAGACCCATCACCATATCTGCGGTGGCGTTGCTCACTACATCGGGTGTGTTGGTCACCTTCACTCCCAGACTGGTAATGTACGGCACATCCAGATGGTCGACACCTGCTCCTCCGCTGGCGACCACCTTCAGCGAGGGAAGCAAACTGAGCAGCGAAGGCTTGGGCACAGGGAGAAACCACACAAAAATGACCTGGATTTTCGGACAATACAGATGAGGGTTTTGAAGCAAGTCTTTGTGGCAGACGATTTGGAAGTGTTGTTTCAATATGCCAATAAACTCTTTAAGGTGACCTTGATCTTCCACATCTGAGATCAGAGCCCATGGCTTATTGTTCTCCATTACCTGGAGGGACAAATCATAAATTGAAACAAAGCATGAAAACTTGAATACTAAAATGAGTTGCATGTTAGCACTTCCAGTTCATTTGTCTTGAAGTCAATGGATTTTTCATTTGGTTGTTGGTTAGATGTCTGAAATAAGGTCTGTGGTTAACAGGTTAAAATATTTTTCACTGATCATAAATTAGTATCATGAGCTTTTACTTGTGACAGAGCTTATTTTTTTGCAATAAACCAAATTCCAATGGTAAAAACACCACTGACCTTTTTTAAGTAGAAATAAACAGAATGATAGCAGAAATGTCCTTAAAGAGCTGATCAGATTGAAATTCGGATGCTATCTGTATCTGAACGTATGCAGAGGTTGTAGGTCATAGAAATTCAGAGTGCAATAGCTTAACAGACACAGAAAGAAAGACATGGGCTTAATATTTTAAAAAGCATATGCAATTCAAGTAAGGTTGGATAAAATCATACAGGTCTATGTGTGTATGACTGTGTGTGTGAGTGTGTGTGTGTGTGTCAATAAGTGTATATTTTTGAACGTTAAACCTCTGAAGGCTCAAATTTTTTAACAATTGAAAAAACAAAACACCAATCAGAGGCAGCAACTGACAGAGATTTAATCACCATCAGAATCACCAGTGTTTCTGTCTGAAAGTGATGAGTCATGGTTAGGCTTAGCTGATAAAACCCAGGAAGCACTGCCTGAAAAGACACCCAGTGTCAAAAAATCTTAGTTGTATTGTTGAAATTTCTTCACTTTGATCCCAAGATTTTGCTGAAGACATAGAAATGTCACAATACATCTCATTAGCATTTTTTGTTAGATTATTTCTGCTTAGTAAATGGTCCAAATGTTTTAGACTCCACAAATAGTAATAACAAGACCAGTTCTTTCAAATAACTGAAATTGGTGTATTCAACAACTGTACCTTAGGCAATATGTGTCTGAAATTGCTGTTCTTTGGCTTACTGGTTTTGTGCACTTCCTCAGCTGAGACTCTCGTCCTGATTCTTTCTCTTGCTGGGTAAGGTTGCTGATTAAAGAAGCCTGTCACTGATCAGCGTCTCTAACTCATTCTTTGGCTCAAGGGGTGTGTAGGCTGTACTTTGGTTACAGTTCTCATGTGAGACTGCTGTTAGTGTTTGAAGCTGCTACGATTGATCGACTCTATTTATTCATTCGGTAGGCCATTGTGATAGACATGACAAAATTACCAACTCATCATTTAACTGTTTTTAGAGAGGTGGTAGGCCATTCTGATCGACATTTGCACCTATCAGATCGACCTACTCTAAATTTAACTCTATTTATATGGGTGGGAGACCATTCTGATAGATATTTGTCTGTGTCAAAATGAGCAACTCATCGTTTAACTCAATTAAGAGAGGTGGTAAGCCATTTACACCAGACAGAATGACCTAAGCTACCTTTAACTCTTTTTATTCATTTGGTTCTGATAGACGTATGTACCTATCAGAATGACCTACTCCACATATAACTCTCTTTATACAGGTGGTAGGCCATTCTGATAGATATTTGTCTGTGACAAAAAGACCAACTCATCATTTAACTCTATTTAGAGAGGTGGTAGGCCATTCTGATATACCTTACAGAATGACCTATGTTACCTTTAATTGCTAACTAGTTTGAAAATTGAATTATCATTTCAGTCATTATTTTAAGGCAGAAAAGCCAAGCTTTTTAAATGTAAGAATTTAATGCTTTTTTTGTCATACATGATAATGCAC
This sequence comes from Plectropomus leopardus, assembly GCF_026936395.1. Classification (NCBI taxonomy): domain Eukaryota; kingdom Metazoa; phylum Chordata; class Actinopteri; order Perciformes; family Serranidae; genus Plectropomus; species Plectropomus leopardus. Next base: position 10,011,080 of record NC_142192.1, on the reverse strand, counting down.
TGAATATCTCCCACAATAGGCAGGATTTTGTAAAGGTGGTCAATGAGCAGGTTACTACTGAATAAGCTTTTGATATGGTTTCATTAAAATGTCCACACTTACAAAAACTGTAAGAACCTTTGCATTCAACCTACATCAAGATAAAATGTCAATTGAACATGTAACCACTGGGAGGCAGCAACACATTATCTTGTGTCTGTGTGATCTGATTAGCAACTTCACATGTGTTTGAATGTGCTTTAAGTCCCACCTTTTCCGACCTTTTTGGTGTGTAATCTACTTCTTGTAACCCATTAAAGTGAAGAAATACCCAAGCCCTATTACCATGATGGTTCTCTGGCCACATATAATAAAAAGGGGCAACCTTTTTAAAAAATTTTTTTTTTTTGTTTTTTACACATGAGAGGCTGAGAATAACTGCATAATGTGAATGTGTCTAACCACCTCAATGTACCTATAGTGGGTTTAGAATGTGAATTGTTTTTTTCTTTTTTTTCTCTCTCTTATTTAATCTTTATTTTTATTATTTATTCACTTTTTATGTCTATTTTAAACTGCATTATTTAAGTATTTCACTTGTGATTTGTACATGTTCAGTTCCTCTCGATATACGTATGTTACATACTTGACTTAATATAGGAATTTGAAAAGTTACTGTCTTAACACTTGTGTGCTGTTGAAAATGAAAATGCACAAAACACATTTGAGGGAAAAAAAAGTAAAGGAATATGTATGGGGACATAAGAGTGAGTGAGTCATGTAATGCAAATGATAAAACTTAAAACTATATTGTAACTTTAAACAGCTTTTAAAAAATCCTTTATAAATCTGTTGTACAGGTCCAGTGTGTAGGATTCTGGGGCATCTATTGGCGGAAATGGAATATAACATTCATAACTATATTTTCGTTCGTGTATAATCACCTCATACTAACAATTGTTGCTTTTTTCTTTTTCTTTTTTTTTCTCCCTTAGAATGAACTGTTTGTATCTACATACAAAGCATTTCCTAGAGTCTGGCTAAACACTGGCTCAGGACACAGCCATTAGCATTTTTTTTTTTTACATTTTTGTGGCAGCCACTGTACCTCTCCTACACACTTTGCACACAAGTTCAAGTTATGTAACCTCACCACTAGATGTCACTAAATCCCACACACTGGACCTATAAAATGCATCTAGATTGTGAGATTGAAAACACATTTTTACAGTAATTTACTAAATGTATTTCGGGTACAATGTTTTTTAGTTTTGTTTTTAATTTTGCAAACATTGTGGAAACAGTATGTCTTTGGTAAATTAGGAGGATTAATGTCCCATTGTTTAACATTGTTTCACTGTAAAGCTTTTTAGACAAGATTATTATATTTTTGAATGTAACCTTTTTTCTTGGATTGCACATAGGTCAATTTGATTATTAAAATTTGCAGCATGTAACATTCTCAGAAATCTTGCCATAAACCTTATGAGTAGAAAGTAGTGGTTCTCACTGAGCTGACTCACTGGTGCTCACCAGGATAAGACTCTGACTCTCTGCACAGTCACAAAGTCACCTGTCGAACTTTCAAAATGCAGCCTCCCACTAAATTGATAAAAATTTGGCAAGGCGAAGGTAGCTGTAACATGATTGTTTGTGCATGTGCATGTGTCTGTATGTGTATGTGTTCCTGCAACCAGTCAGAGCATCAGGAAAGGCCATGTGTGCGAAGCAGCTGCAGATCAGCAGCTTACCTGCTTTTTACTGTTATGTAATCTGAAACCAGCTGAACTTAAAGTATCTTCTCCTCCTCTCTGCCTTGCAGCTCCTTATCCCTGCCTTTGTCTACTCACACCTCTCCACCCCTGTGTCTGTAGTTCTTCTTCACCTCCTTCCATCTCTCCCTTCTTACCCCACCTCTCTGTCATCTGGGTGTCCCCCAAACTTTAATCTCCACAGTCCACTTTTCTCATCCACCTTGTCCTCATCTCCATCTCCCTCTGTTCTTTTTAAAATTTTGGTGCCCTCTCTTTTTCTCTCATCCATGAGGCTGCAACCTCTTTAACTTTCTTTAACTACATTGGCCAGGAGTCATTAAGGGTTTCATTAAGCCGGTTCAGATCTGCGGCTCCATGTGCCGCCATACAGCATGTTGCCTTTTAGCAGTTAAAGTGCTGACTCACCTGGTAGACACAGGGCTCATATCTCTGCATCATCACACAGCAGTTTGGATGTTGTTGACAATGCTCTTCACTGATCAATAAACATACAAGGAGGTATGATCAATGTTTTATCAGGAGGTCAAAAGGCATTTTTTGTTTGTATTTTGAGGATGATGCATCATACATTTTATCAGGTTCAAAGTTTCACCCCTCCTCATAAACACTTAACATCATGTCTCAGTACGAACTTATTGTGCCGCGTGTCATGATCTCATGTTGTTAGACAGGTGAGGACTTATACCTGACCAGTGCTGTCACAGTTGTCACAGTACAGCCCAGAGGACACTTGCTGACGTGAGTCCACAGCTTCATCCTGACTCAGCTTATCAGAACTCTTTGAAGTCGAGGTGTAGCTGCTTTTCACTCTGCCGCCGCCGAGCAGATAAAAATAAAACTCCCAAACAATGCACATGACTTTGTCAGGTTTATAAATGGTGTTGTGGTGTCATATCTGCTTTCTTGTGTTTGATGGCAGAGGGAAACTGCAGTGAAACAAGGCAGGAGAAATTCAGTATATAAATACAGTATTTTACTCTTTTTTTACAGTCACTTCCAGAGACAAAATAATAAAAAGGATCAGTAAAGACTCAGAAATGATGCAGGTAAATGTTGGTAATATGGAATATGATAAGTATGTATTCTTCTGTGTATAATCACCTGAAAATAAGAATTGTCATGTTTTATTTACCTTAGAACGAGCTATTCATATCCACATATGAAGATCGCGATGTTGCACCGTCATGTTTCTACTTTCATAGTCTTGTAAAACCTACTTTACTTCTATATAAGATAATACTGTGAATCTAATTAAGACATAACTGTTTAATTTTATCCTCTTAGCACATGTGTAATTGCAGTGAAGAAAACTGGATTTTCACGTGTGTATAGCTGATTTTGAATGCATTCACTGCCATTAAACTCTCTGGACAGCTGCATTTTCTTTTTTTCTTTTTTTTAAATAATTTTATTTTGTCAGGGAGGTCATACATATTCTAAGGTAGTATATAAATCATTGCACTTATAAATTATATTATAAATACATCATGATGTAAACATGATTCAGATAAATGTACCAATCCATTTGGCAACAAAGCTTTCCTTTCCTCTATTGCTCTCCCTTTCATTTTACTTTAAAATATGAATATCTGAACAAATGAACAATAGATGTAACACTCACTCATTTATACATAAAGATCCATTCACAACACACTCTTCTTGGTAATTCAGTAGGGATGGCAATTTAACAAATTAATTAAAGTAAATCTGGTCTCTGTGGGCTAATGTACCTGAACTATTTTGACCACAATCCTTTAAACTTCTCTGATTGCATTTTTATAGAAAATGTTAGTGTCTCCATTATGTAAAATTCATGGACAATTTTTAACCAATTTTCTAATGATGGAGCAGACAGCTGCATTTTCATCAAAAATATAGAAAAAAGTGTCTCCATTTTCTTCGCTGTTCAGTTTGCTGTGTTTTTGCCACTAGTTTCATGTTTCTGCCAACATTACATAGCTAAATCCTGCTGAACTCCTTAGCGGACATTTGCAGAGCATTGCTCTGACTGATTAAAGGTTAGATGCTAAATAAAAAAGAGCATGTCTTTAGTGACTCAGGCTTCCCCCACAGGGTTTCCTTCCCAAGATATTCCCGGACAAGTTACAAGGATTTCCCCTCCCGCAGGTGCTGCTGTCTTGCAGAAATATAACAGAGAGTTCACACCTGTGTGTCTTCTAATGGTTTCGAAGAGGCTCAACATGCAGCGCTCAGCATGTCCCGGTTGAGAATAAATTCCCCCTTTGGGTAATCCAGTCAGCCTGAGCATTAGTCTGCTGCTCATGACGCACAGATCAATTTAGTAGAGCCAGCCTTGTTCTCTGACTGATGGAGAATCACCTGCTTGTCACTGATGTCTTTTGATACTTTGGACACCTTTAATATTCACTGAAGATCTGTAAAAACTTTCAGCACAGATGAAAATATCACATACTGTTGAGTAAATCTGCAGAATCAGTGGAGATAAGAAAACAAGCAGTGTAACAGAAACATCATGATCCAGTCCTCTAATTTTCTTTTGCAGAATTTTTCTGGAACTTTTAGAGACCTCTCCTCAATAAGATCACAGTCCTCAGCCCCGGGGACGGCTGCCAGAAAGCTTAGCTCACCGCAGAACTTTTGGCCACGCTCCTCAGAGGGTTCAGAGCAGCACAAGGTTAACTCTGTGTGTGTGGTTAGATAACAGATAATCAGTGAGAAGAGGTGTTTGGTCCTCTACTGTGCAGCTCAGTAGCTTCTCCATCCAGCACCAGCTACTTAGCCTTGTCTCTAAAGCCACTGTTACCTAATGACGGAGCCCGTGTAGAGCCATGGGCCGGCTGATTTAGAAGGTGGCTCTCCAGTTCAAAGCCTCTTGGCGTTTGAGCTGTGGCAGACCAGGCATATCTGGTGTGTGTTTGTGTGCAGAGTTGGGGATTGCTCTCCAGTCAGATCAATGTTATGCAAACCTATTAGTCAGAGGTTGCAGTGCTAGCTCCACAGTACTCAGGGACTCTCCCTCAGGGTCAAACTCACTGATGAGCTCTCACTTCTGCTAAGAGTGAATAACAATGTTGTCTGCTGGTGAAAGCCAACAACAGAGGATTAAACAATGATGCCATGACACCAAATTACTCACCCTGAAGCGGCATTGTCACAGGCAACACAGACTCATGATATAAGTTCATTATTAAACATTCATTAATTGACATTTCATAAGCTATGTTTTTTTCTGAATATTTACTTTGTGATTAAAAAACTGCAATTTTTAATTACAGCAGTGTAGCATAACACATAAAGATGTCATTAATTAGACAGAAATATATAAAACAAAATTTACAGACAATGACAAGACAAATTTAATTGTACATTTAAAGGTCCAGTGTGTAGGATTTACGATGATGTATTGTGAGAAGTATGATGTCTTTAGTGACTAATCACCTGAAAATAATAATCATTGTGTTTTCGATGCCTTAGAATAAGCAATTTATATCTACATGCGAACGGCCCATTAACTACAGAGATGTTGACCGCTATGTTTCTACAGTAGCCCAGAGCGGACAAACAAAACAGTGGTGCTTCTGTGTCAGCTGCTGTAGTTCGTAGCCCCTCTGTGATGAGAGAATTGGGGAAACATCTTTTTTTTCTTTTTTTTTTTAAATGTGAAACTGCTTTATTCATTGTTTTTACCAGTTTAAATCACTGTATCTGTTTGTTTTAGAGAGGAAGTGACTTCTGTGGGTCATTTGTGTCCTCATGAAAACGTATCCTGAACAATGAACACGGAAGGAAATCTTACTGGGAGAAGTTTCAGTTGGTTGTGATTTTCAAACTTCATTGCTAGATTCCACTAAATCCCCCGAAATCTTACACATTGATCCTTTAAGGTTTTACAAGATTTTTTGTATGATTGATCCTAATCACAAATTGCATACCGCATCCTGTACAGTTTTTGAAAACTTTTCAAAATGCGTGAATAATCCAAATGACGCATTCCCTTACATGAGCAGTGTTGGTTTACACCAGTAGTGCTCCTGCTACCTTTATCTTTAAGTAAATGAAGTGCCTGTTTTCAACCTTCCCATGTTGGCTGTCCTCACACATTTTTGCTAAGAGGCAAATCCAGTCGCAGCAGTTCTGCACAGGTCAGGTGTATGCAGGGCCATTTCTGGGCTGTGAGAATGTTCCGGGCTTGGCTGACCATGAACCACAATGTCCCCGGTTTGAGTCTGGCCGGGACCATCACTGCATCTCGTTCCTCTTTCTCTTCCATTCTTCCTATTATCTATAATAAAGACATAAAATGACCCCCTGAAATATTTTTTTTTGTGTGTGAACAAGACCCCCCTCTTCTACTAATTATGATGAAAATTATTTTCATATCTTTGGAGCATGTCTGCTCACTGCATGCTGACCTTAGTTCAGTGTTGCATGTGTCACCATTACTGTATGCATTCATTCATGCATCTTAGGGTTTATATAAGATGATTTACCCCCAGCATTTCAAGCAATAATGTTCCCATTCTGTTAAGACTCCTATAAAACCTTTTTATAGCAATGTTAGCATTGTTATTCATTAATCTAGACTTTTGCAACACTGCAGAGAAGTGCTTGGATGTTTCCTGAATGTTCTTCAGACATGTATAATCTCTCTGTTTTGTTCAGTTTTTGTAAATTTTAGTTTTTGAGGTCAGGAGTTTGCTGACTCAGCAGGCAGGAGGAGTTCTCAATGTGCTTTATAAGGCCATTAAGAAAATGCTCCCTGGAACACCGTCTGAATAAGCCCTGTGGCTTTGACTTCCACTAATCATCTTAGGCAAAGCATGGCTCTCAATGTGCCTGCAAGGGAACACCTGTACTGGGCCACTGTGAATGCATGGTGGTTATCATCACCATAATCTCTCTCATCATTATCATGCAATACTCAGAAATAAATAAGCTTATTATGTTGCTGTTCCAGCAGAACATATCAACTAGAGGTGAATGGAGCAACGCAAATAAAGTAAAAATGAATAAGTAAATAAATAAAATTAATATATAACTATTCATTTTTATCATGTGAAACCCTGCAAAAGTTGCAAATACCCCTCATTAGCAAAAAAATAGCAAGGCAGATAAATTACACATGATACATGCAAAACTAGCCTTAGAAATTGCATTTGCATTAAATTACATTTGCATTACACTTCATCATTGAAGACATGCATTTGGACAGGTGAAACCTGAGAACACTTGCACTGCACAGCTGCACAGCTTATAGCTACGCTAAGCCTGTAAGACTCTGAAATATATAAAATGTTGCTTTATTCATTTTTCCTATCCGCAACAAGTGTCCCAACATGCTAATTATTATTATTATGCCAAAACTGTTGTTTGTGTGGCAATGTAGCCAATATGTGCCAAAACAACTCCCACTGTTAAGTTGTACAATTTCTTCACATTCCTGAGATATTTGGAAAACATTTTAAAACCCGCCAACTTTACTACACTTCTACTCTTTAATACTACATATCTTCTAGTACCTATTTTCATGGTGTTATACCTATGTTTTAAAGGGTTTATTAGTCAGACAAACATTTGCTAACTTCTGTGTGAATTTTTCACATGCTAAATTTAATGAATGGGCAGGGTTCTTGTTGCCAGGACAACGCGGCTTCCCATCCCATTGGTCGCCGCAGTACCACGTGACGAGCAGCCTTGACGTCACGGCGAGAGGCTGCAGGGCGAAGCGGAGTGAGAGCAGCGGAACAAGCCTGACAGAGTTTGGACTGAGAGCAGCCGCGAAACTGAAGCTCCTGAGTGCCTCCTGCAACCTGTTGCCGTCCCCCTCGTCTCTGAAAGTTTTTTGACACGAGGTAATGGACTATTAAGGAGACTTCTGACTTCCACAGCAACTTAAAAACGAGGTAAGTTGTCGTTGATGTTGTCCCTCCTTCGCAGTTTTCTCCTCTTCCTGTTACTTTTTTTTTGCTTGCAGCTCAGGTGAGATGAGTTTACAGGATGAAGCTGCTACTCTGCTCTCGCTAACACTGATTCGTCTATGTGACAGAGCAGGAATAACTGTGGACTCATTTTCTGCAATAACTTTGCAGTTCGCTAGCATTACAAGATGCTAGCAGCGGATAAAGCTTTACCGAGTTTTCTAATCGGATGAGGCTTCTTCTTCTTCTGCTCTAAATGAAGCCTCAGAGGAGCCGGTGGAGGTGCTTGCTGTCTTTCCATATTTAATTGTAGAATGAGTGAGGACAGGAAGTGAAAAGGGAGTCCTGCCGCCACACAAGGCTGATTGAAGAAGGGTATCTCATTTCAGCAAATACACATCAGTCAGCCAGTGGATTAAAGCAGGAGACAGGAAGTAGCATTATAGGACCAGGGTTGGAAATTACTTTATTTGTCCACCTGGCATTGTGACTGATGGATACCACAATGTACCACCCACTTAATAATCACTATTGTTTTTTGGCTGATGAGTGAAGCAAATCTAGTAGCCACTTGCATATTTTACCAGCATTTGGCTGGGCACTGGAGCTCATTTCCAGCCCTGTTTGGACTGTGGGGGCTGTGAGTTTAAATGTCTGTTTTATTGTGAATGAATGCTGTTTGTGATTCCTCTTCTTCTTATATAGTTAGTGCATAGTGTTGTAGCAATCACTTGAATGAGCTGACCATCTCCAGTACATTACATTTCATAAAATATTTAGGACTTGAAAAGAAAGTAGCTGTCAAAGAAGTCATGGCGACCAATCAATCCTAAAAAGATCAAATAGTGGCACTGTCTAGTTGTATAGTTTATAGTTGGTATACTACAACAACAGAGTACTAGTTAAATAGAGCATAAAATAACAGTATGCTATTATTTTCATCATTCTGGCATACGTTTTTGTAGATTCATTGATTGTTTAGTCTATAAAATGTCAGAAAAGGTGTAGGGAAAAATGTCCATCACTATTTCTCTCTTCTTATGTCCAAAAGGGAGACACATACTTCCATTTAAAAGACAGTTTTGAGTTTCAATTATGGCAGTACAACATTTGCTTAACTAAAAAAAAGCCTTCCTTTTAAGGGACATTGTATCTGATAGTCATAATAATCTAATATAACTATCTAAGACTGTGACACCAGGATGTTTTCTGAGATGCTTCTCATACTATAAAATCTCAAAAGGTTAACCCTAATTTATAGCTTCCTTATGTTTTTTTCCTCATGTTTAGGTCCAAAAAAGGCCATTTGCAATTTACCTGAGCCCTAGATGCTGTCTTTAAATTGCTCATACTCAAACAACAGAACTTGACTTGCAGGATATATTTATTGAGAAATCTTTTTATGTGAGAACACATTATTCCAGTTATTTTACCAATTTTTGTATATTCATTAATTGAGTAGTCCATAAAATGTGGGAGAAAAAAATGTCCATTGCAATTTCAACTGAGCCAAAGGTGAGGTCTGCTAGTTTTATCTGACAACAGTCCCAAATCCAAAGATACATACAATATAAAAAATAGTGCTGAAACAATTAGTAGAGTAACTAACAATTTTGATTGGAGACCAATAGTTTTTTTTAATTTATCAAGTAAAATGTCAAATATTTGCATATTCTTCCCTCTTAAATGTGAGAATTTGTAACATGTTTTTCATTTACATAAGATAATAGGACCAATAAAAGGCCTACCGCAATTTAACTGAGCCCGGGGTCAGGTATTTAAATTGCTCGCAACACAACATGAATTGCAAGATATATTTCATGAGGAAAGTTGACATCTCAAACATGTTTTTAACTAGAGCACAAATAACAAATTATTCCGTTATTTTCAATCTTTCTGACATTACTTTTTGGGGAGATTTATTGATGGTTTTAAGCCTATTTAATGTCAGAAAAGGTTGGAATAAAAATGTCTATAGCAATTTCTCCTGAGCCCAAGGTGAGGGCTTCAGACTTCTAGTTCTATCTGGCAACAGTCACAAACACAAAGATACATACAATATAAAGCAAGCAGTGCTGAAGTGATAAAGCAACAATTTTGGTTGTAGACCAATGTGAATAATTTATCAATTAAAATAGCCCAACATTCACTGTGGGAGAGAGAGAATACACTGCTTTTTTATTTTACACTAAATAATGAAACGAAAAAAACAACTCACAGATGCAAATATTTATTAGTTGCAACCCAACTTTGAATTCTGTATCGAAGAATTTGGAGGCCCCGTGCAAATGTACCTTCTTTGGCTTGTGGCTTGTGGTAGTTGAATGCCACTGGTTTGGTTTTGATGTGGGATGTAAACAAGAACCTGTCGTAGCTGAATTTCTTTTGGAGGTCCCTGCGAAGTGTTGATGAAGTAATCGAGGGCAGGCAATGATGTAAAGAGACATGAGTGGACACGGAAGGAGAAAATGAAACGTTACAGTGACGAGGGAAGCTTGAGTCGTTGGATTGAATAAAAAATGTAGCTGCAGGAAATAAGAGTAAAGAGGTTAACTCACACAGACAAAAACAAGAAAACTACCACTGACACACACATCCAGTTTTGCTATCTTTGAAGCTCTGAGGCTTCCAAACGCTTGACATGTTTTCAGGGAATTTCAAACAAAACTGAAGTGAAATACTCTGTCCTGCTCCTCCCCTCACCTTAGGCAGCCAACAGGACCTGCAGAGGTGCTAACACAAGGGTGGAGTCCAGATAATAGCCCCCTTGGTGTCAAAAGCATCCCTCCAAACATTTCAAGATGCTGAACTCTTCCATACATGTGCTAAATTTGAACAGATGTTCTATTTTCATGTGCGTGGGTTTGTTTTGGGCCAGACTGACCACAATGGCAGCATCCTCTGTAGTTATGGTCGTCCGTGCGGCTGTCGCTGCTCTTTTGACTTGTATTAGATCTTTTTTAGAGAAAGCGAACCAGGAGAGAGTGATCAGAAGAAAGCAAGGACGTGTAATTAAACTGAAGGAGCAAGAAAGAGCTTCACACGCTGAGATAAAGAAACAAATTCTGGCCTGTCACACAGATTTTATTTTGGATAGAAAGCTGCTTTTCACACAGGCTGTGCAGCAGATATCACTGGCAGAGAGGGGTGGGAGTTGTTTAGTCATCGGACAGATTGACATTTCCATCTCTGTAGCCTTTGTCTTTACAACAGGCTGTTTCAGAGAGAGAGGCGCGTTTAGATATTCAGTGCAAAGTAAACAGCACTCTCCTCGTGCAATCAGTAACAATTTGCTGCGATTTTGTGCGTACGTGTGTGTGTGTGTGTGTGTTTGCCCAGTCTTGCTGCAGCTCTGCCTTCTTGCAGTTGTTGTCAGTGACACTTTTTTATCTTGTTCTCATTCGCTCCCTCATAATGGCTTCTCTGTCATGACTGTGGTTTTCTGCAGCGCCTTGACGCACGAAGCTCTCCGACTGACAATGGGAGCTCATGACATGTGTGCTGCATTATGATGAAGTTGCTGCCACAGGTTTCCTCAAAGGCAGGATGGATGGGATTTAGAGATGTGAAGAAAAGCTGTAAGAAATAGTCAAGAAAAGAAACTGTTTCTTTTAACGTGTTGTAATATACGTAAATCACAGTTGAAGACTACTATTAAAGACAACTTAACCCCTGTCATTTTTACTAGCATTTAAGTTGTAATAACAGTTGTGTTGGAGCATTTTCCAATAGTCACATTCCTCTGATGTCCACTGAAATGACTGATAGAGGCAGTAATGAAGGTCGTGTTGTGAGATAAACACAAATATTAAGGAAGGGTAAGAGGAAGTTGTGGCTATTTTTAGAGCTGTTGCTATGAAAGTTTGTGTTTTAGGAGTGATTTGACCTTCAGCCTCAGATTGATGTGAAACTGTTTTATGTTTGCATTTGGAGGAAGTTGGCTGCAACTAGTGTTTATTTCACATATAGATCAATCTGCTTATTATTTTCTCAATTAATGATTCAGTCTAAATTTTGATCTTTAGAGCCTGTGGTGACGGAAATAACCCAGTACCAAATAGAAATGTTCTGTTATCATATTTTGTCTTTCAGATACCTGCGCTTGTGTATCGGCCAATGCCAAACATCGATCAAATACAACATACTGTGCATGTTGCCTTTTTACTGGTGGGACGTTCCAGTGTAAAATACTCCTAATATTGCTGACATTTTTCTAACAGCTAATATTAAACTATTTATTGGAAAACAATTATTTTCACCTGCCTAGTAAAGTAGTTGCCAGTGGCTGCCCAGTGCAACTTACTGTATTAGCTTCTGTTTTAAAGCAGGATAGAAGTGATTTTCAGGAAAACTGGCGTTTTATCCTATTTCTTTTAAGTTTATTAATAAACTCTGTTGTATCAGATCCCTGCTTAGACTTAGACTTGCCAATACCAGATCCAACATATAAGGCACTATTAGAGACATCCTCACTACTGATATCAGTATCAGAACAATTCTAGTACCAAGTAGTATCAAATTTATACAGTTAAATGATACCTCCATTTGATCCTTTTGAACCCAGATCTAGAAAAGTATGACTGTTTGTATGGTTTTGCTTGCTGCCAATCACTGCAAGACTTCTTTGATTTAATGCGATGTGTGATTGGCCCACTTCAGCAGCAGCTCAAACTCATACAGTCTGTGGTGCAGTGAAATTGAGAGCAGTGTGTTTGACGGAGTTGACATTTCAGTGTGCCGAAATCAAAATGTTCAAAAGTATGGTGGCATTTTACGTGACTGAATGCTTCCATACACATGATGGGTATCAAATGAAGTACTCTCTTTGGTATCACTTTAGGGCACTGGTATTGGTATTAGAATTGCAGTTTTTTAAACAATACCCAGTCCTACCAACTGATACTCCAAAAACCAAATTACATTCAATTTAATATAATATATAACAAGGAAAAGCAGTGAATTTTCACATTGGAGAAGTTGAAAGCAGAGAAATTTGGGCAATTTTGACAAAAAAAAGTGACTGAAAAGATTTTTCAATTATACAAATAATTAGGGCTGGGTATTGTTTAAAGACAGTTAACAATACAAGTATATTTAAAGTGATACCAATACCAATAGAGTGCTTCATTTGATACCTTTTACTCTACTTAATTTAATACTTATCACATCAATTGAAGCATTCAGTTGTGTAAAATTTGTCTAACATAGCCATACTCTTTAACATTTCGGTGGAATTTTATTTTGAAAAAACTGCCAAATCCATCAAAAACACTGCTTGACTTCACTCGTAGCTGCTGCAGTAGTGGGTGAACCACAGGCTGCTTTAAATCAAAGAACACTTGTGCTGATCAGCTGCAAAACCATACAAATAGTCATTATTTTCTAGATTAGGGTACAAAAAGGACTGAATGCAGGACTTGTTCGACTGATGTTTTGATACTTCTTGGTACTGGGTTATTTCAGTCAACACCTTAAAAGGAATTGACTACTGATACCCAGCCCTAGAAATAGTTTGACAATAAATTTGTGTCAATTAATGTGTTTCACCTTTAAACTAAAGGAGGTTTATGTCACGAGACTATTATCATCAGTTCGCACAAATCAGCAGATTCACCTGAAATTGTTGCACGGTCTTTTTCTTTTATCTCACTATCTAATCCTTCTTGTCTTGTTCTGCTGAAGATGGTAGTTTCTGCTGACAGACTCAGCACAGGTCCGACCAACAGTAAACCAGCACTGACCTTACACTAAATAACACAGGAGATAGAGTTGCAGTTAGATATTCAAGGAGCCACTAAAGCACGCTACACTAAACAGCGCTCCTCACGATATTTGTAACGTGAGCACGGGTGCTCTCAGTGCTATGCCGTGCTGCAGCAGTGTTCGATGGTGGTTTGAAATGTGCTGCTGATCAGACGTGTGATTGCAAACGGGCTGCAGGCAGAAGACGTTTAAAGAGATAGATTTGTTTGGTGTGTCAAGATGTTGAGGAGCTGCAGGGCATTGGTTTCAGATCACGTAAAATTTGAGCCTAAATGGCACAAGTGAAAGCCGTAACCTCGTAGTTCATACGAGCCAGACTTATGAGAGCCATGTCTATCAAATGTAGTCTTTTCTTTTTTTTGTTTTATATATATGTAGCTGAGAACACATACTGTGCAAGCTCTCTGTGCTCAACACTAGAGGCTAGTTTCTGCTGGTTTAACCGCTCTGACATGACTTTGATGTGGTGGACATCTTCAGTTACTGATGTAGATCTCTGGCAGAGCGTCCAGAGTCACAGTTGTGACGTCAACCAACATGAGCTTAAAAATGTTCCCCAACGACAAGATAACATCTCTTTTTAAAAGAAATTACACACTTAAGCATGGAAGGCCAAGGATTATACATTAAGGAAACACATACACAATAATATGTTTTGTAAACTTTTGTCCATCAGCTAGGAGACAGAAAATACATCAACTACAGATTTAATAATGGATTAATTGCTTTAAGGCAAACTTATTATTGCTATGTTTGTAAAAAGGTTCGCCAGCAGAAGTGAAAATAAAAGATTCCGATTTATTTGATGTTTATTCTCGCTATTTTTGCCTTTTTTTCAGTGCTGTGTCTCTTAGATGCTGTTGCTTACACTCTGGCACCTGGTCTCTACAGTTTCATAAAGCCCTGACCTCACCAGAGTGCTGTGGGGGTGCACCATGGATGTATAAAGAGAACTGGATACAGCCTAGGAGGCAGCACTCTGTTCATTTCTAACTTGCTCAGTGGTGCTCAAAGCCAAAAAAGTACACTGCCATGTATAAAATTGACCTTGATGATCGAAACTGCTTCCACATCGTATGGCCTGAAGAGCAGGCGCACTAGAGACTTTTGATTAAGTGCTCCTTTAATTTAAATGGGAATAAAATGATTTAATCATCAGCTCTTCTCGACTATCCAAACATTATGGATTCAGTTCTGATAATGAAGTGAGTCATTTTGTGAAGGTTGTGACTCTCAAAAAAAATATTGATTTACAGATGGCTCTCAGATGTCTATATTGATTTCATGTAAGTCAAGGGGAAAAAAAATATTGTTTTGGGCCCAATGGACACATTCTTAAATTGTAATTCCACTGTTTTCCACTATAAAAAATGTCTTCAAAGCCTGCAAATAAGAAAATACAGGCAGACAGCAGAGTCTCTGCAGAGAAATACACCGCCACACACTGCTAGTGGGTCATAAGTGATGATTGAGAGGGATTTAATTTGTATTAGTTTATACATCGTGTTTTTTTTCTTTAAATTCTGCGTAATATACCTTTAAGCAGAAAACAAGCTCAAAATTTCAGCTTTTAGCTTCTTGAAGTACATTTTTGATGGGTTTTTTTTCCATGCTGTAAACCAGTTTTGGACTATGTTAATCAAACACACAACTCTGAACGCTTATGAAAACAGATGATAAAAAAAACAAATAAATTAGTCGCTTAGATAGCAGAAAAGAAAGAGTCCTTATGATGTTGCGTTCCTCTCAATCACATGTCTTTGCCTGAAATCAAAATCACATTAAACTCAGACTTAAGCTGCTGCCTCTCAAGTTTGTTTTAATTTCTCCTCGGCTGAACCTGTCTACTGTGAGACAGGGAAAGTTGTTGTTTTAAGTATCTTATCACAGCTGAGATAAAGCATAATTATTTAATTGTGGCCTGTGGGTTATAATCAGATTGCAGATCTCGCAGGTCTAATAACTGCTCGCCTGTTAGGTCGAGGATGATTGGCCTCAGCTCTGCAGGCTGATCACAGAGGGATCATGTTGCACTATGAATGTATCATTCATAAACTCACTATCTGTGATCGGGTCTCTTTCATTCGCTCTGCCTCTATGCCGGGCCTCCCGCCCAGCTCTCCTCTGCTCTCCCTGTTGTTGGATTATCTGTGGGACCTTTGGGTTGAGATTTACCTGAAGGGTCTAAATGGAGAGTTCTGCCTGTTACGTAAGTGGACAACAAGATGTTCTGGATGAATGCCGTGTTGCAGACTTTTGACTCTAACAACAAGAATGAATCAACTGTTCAGCTGCTGCAGGAAAGTTGTGTCCTTTTGTCTCATGTCAGAAGTAAATGTCTCTTCAAAGTAAAATCACTCAGGCCATTTTCAGTGAATGCAAGACTCAAATGAACGGTCCATCACCAAAAACAGAAAACCTATATGTGGCACCAGATGCTGATATTGTGGCGAGTTGCTATAAATAAATTAATGTGTGGGAAACCCCTAAAGAGAATCTGCAACTATTGTGATTATCAACTTAAAAACACCGGTTCTTTTTTGTATATAATAGTAAATTACTATTTTCTGGCATGCTATAGGCCATGCAATCAGCCAAGAAAAAAGATAGCTGAATCAGTAATGAAAATAATTGTTGCATGTCCTATGTCTTTTTTTAATGGAAATGAAAACTTCTCTCTGCTGTGATTCAGCACTGATGATGATATGTCATGATTTTGTGTTTAGTTGCATAAGATGCACTGTTGTTGTTGGTTTTAGGAGTTAAATCTGTCTCAGAGCCAAGCACGCTGATCTTGTCCTCTGCTGAACGTCTGAACAACATGTGTGTACTGTAGGTGTTATTAGAAACTGAAAGCGACAGCCTATCTTCTGCTGGATTATACCTGCACAGGCTGATGTCACAGTCTCTATTTCAGGCCTGTTCTTCTCGCAGATGCATTCTTGAGCTTAAAAAAGTGACTGATGTACACTTGGTTGTCATGACCTTATGGGATGGTCGAGGTAGAGACAATGCTCAATCACGTGATCTGTCCACTTGTCAAAGCCTTGATTATGTAAGAGGGCCATCAAAGGTCTGCCAACAGCAGCAGGTAAGAGTCTTAACGGTTAAATGTAGTCAGTGATCTCAAAGAGCCAGAAATAGCCTAGTTCTTAGGGCTGACTAGTTGAAAGGATGTTCAATGGAGGTCTGAGCTCTCATCCCATCATTCCTTATTTTAAAATACTGACCCCTTTAACCAGCATGGGCAGATTATTAGACAGTGGCCCCTGGGTGGTCAAAGGCATGCAGGAGGCCCCAGCACCTCAGAGCAAGACAAACTTTATAGTAGTTTACCCCCTTTTTGTTGCTGTTTTGCATCGTTTTGTTGAGCCTCGCTGAGGTTTTGTGTCTTTTTGTGATCATTTTGTACATCTCTTGAGTGAGTCTCTTCATGTCTCCTTGCAGCTGTTTTGCATCCATTTGTGGTTGTTTCGTGTGTCTTTGTTGTTGTTTTACCCGATTTTGTAATTAGTATGAGTCTCTTTGTGTCTTTTAGCTTTTTTGCATTTCTTTGTGGTCATTTTGCATCTCTTTGTGGTTGTTTTGGCGCAAGTTTCTGTGTGCATCTTTGCAGCTGTGAGTTTCTTTTTTTTGGATGTTTTGCATCTCATTGTAGTTGCTTTGTGTCTCTTTTAAGCCATCTTGTGTCTTTTTGTGGTTGTTATGCCCTTTTTGTGTCTGTTTGAAGCTGATTTGCATCTATTGCAGTCATCATGAGTCTATGGAAGTTTTGTGTCTCTTTGTATATGTGTTGCATCTCTTTGAAGTTGTTTTGTGTCCCTTTGTGGTTGTTTTGCCCTTTTTTGCAGTCATCTTGAGTCTCTTTCGTGTGTCCTTGGAACTGTTTTGCATCTATTATAGTCATTGTGAGTCATTGTGTATATTGTGGAGTATATGTCTCCATGTCTTTTTGAGATTTCTTGTAGACATTTAATGTTTAATCGTGGTCATTTTGAGTCTCATATTGGTCACTAGGTGTCTAGAGTGACCTTTTGCAAGTTAAGGCCAGAGGGGGGTCCCTGACACTTGGGGCCCTTGGGCCTGTGTGCAGTAGGCCTGTTCAGTAATCTGTCTGTGGCCCGGAGAGAGAAAGTGTTAGCATTAGATGTCAAATTACATAATGTCATTTTGCAGAAACAAACAACTTACATGTTTGCTTATACACACTGCACATGGAGCAATACCTGCATGTCTGTTTACTGCGGGAGGAAGCAAAAACCCACAGGGAGTGACATGCAAACTCCACACAGAAACAACACCCAGCTGTGTAGTATGAAAAAACCCCAAAATCTCTATAAATAAGTAAAATTGTAATGATTGAGACAATGTAATGTAAGACAAAGATCAGTTCATAACACACAAAAAGTCAAAACAAATTATTTGCATTAGTCAATTTATAATTTTTTCAACAGATGTCAGAAAAAAATGTGCATTATAATATGTTGTTGTGAAGCCAGTAGGAACAACACTAATTAACCTTCCCTTCGTCGTTCAGAGTCATGGTGAGAGAAACATTTTATTCGGCTTTGTTTGTGTAAACAGTCTGGCTGAAAGGAGTCTGTATGATTAGAGCCGCAGCTAAAAGCAAACAATTAAGCTGCCAGTCTGCACAGAAAGTGTAATTAAATGCTATCAAAGAACGGCATGTAAAATAATATGTTTTTGGTTTTTTTTTTCTGCCAACTTTCTGCTAAAAACCGGAGCAGTTGTATTGCCAGTAATCATGACAGCGCTTCACAATCCATTAAAAAATTAAAATGCAGATTGTAGAGTGTGTGCCGGTTCCGGTTACTGCATGAGACAAAGAGTGTGTGTATGAATGAAATGAATCGAGGGAGTCAGGGTGACGTCAACATGTTGATTAGCAGTTTTTTTTGTTTTGTTTTTTTTGTCTTTAATAGAAAGGAAAGCTTTTAGTGCGACGGGGGGAGAAAGAGAGGGGGCGACATGCAGCAAAGGGCTGAGGCCAGAATCAAACCCGCGGCTGCTGCGGCGAGGATCCAACCTCTGTACATGGGGTGCCTGTGTCAGCCACCATATAATATCAACACGGTCCATTTAGGTGCTTCGGGGTCTGGGTATTGTGCATGCTGGCTCACTTGAATGGCTTACAGAGACACT